>NW_026869319.1:509448-626047 GCF_020745735.1 Hemiscyllium ocellatum
ATAAAAATATTGAATAATGTAAAGTGCAAACAGGGTCCGCCATGATAATGATACTTGTTCATCAAATGTAGAAAAAAACCAAACATCCCAAGATAAACTCCTGTTCATTCTTACAATATTTCAATCTACTTTGCTCAAATCCTGAACCAATGTAATAATATTCCAATCACTTGTACTCAGGTTCGGATCTCTCCTCCCCCTCTCTCTGTAGCTGCTGATCCCTGTAAATTCTGTCGGTGATGCTGCCGCACATACATTGCAATAATACATTGACAGACCCCATTGACCTTTAAACGATGGAAACCATCCACTGGGATAATTATAATCCATGGAGACTGAGATTAATCACAGTCATTGAACAAACAGTTTCAGCTAACGCCTTCCTGACATCACTTTCCAAATCATAACAAAACGAAACATGTACTCGATCTCGATTGAATTTATAGCGTTTGCTGAGGGACGTACCATAAATGTTCAAACTTTTTACTCTACCTTTCTTGGATGTGAGAATATTGCCAGACCACTTCAGGGTTATATATGTTCCAACCCGCTTATAAAAGGTGACAAGTCTAAAATAACAGATCAGCTGCATAAAATATCTGGTGGGGAAATTTCTAGAGATCATAAACCACTGTTACAATGTTTATTGCCCATTGGCATTGCGCAATGCTGCTCCTGGTTTTAAGTCCTCCGTTGTCAAATACTTCCATAACAATCAGACATTATTCAGAGCATTGAGACTGTTGGTCAGGAACAATAGGAATCAATTCTGTCCCCATATGCCTGTTTCAGATTACTGGAGGAGGCTATTCAACCTCTCAGGCCAGTCACATGGGAACATGAGGAAGCCATTCATCCTCTCGAGTCTGCTACAGTTGGACAGCAGGAGGTCACTTAATCTCTTGTGTCAGCTACAGAGGGACAGGAGGAGGCCATTCAACTTGGAGGAACGTTGCAGACGGATACGAGGAGATAATTCAGCCGCTCGAGCCTGTTACAGAGGCACAGTAGGAGACCACTCAGCCTATCGTGACTGGTACAAAGGGACAGGCGGAGTTCATTCAACCTTGCAAATCTGTTACTCCATAAATATTAGTTTTAAAATAGTTAAGGAAAACGACAGACCTAATGTCAACGTTACACAAAACATAGAACATAGAACATTACAGCGCAGTACAGGTCCTTTGGCCCTCGATGTTGCGCCGACCTGTCATACCAATCTGAAGCCCATCTAAACTACACTATTCGATATGCTTGTTCAATGACGACTTAAATGTACTTAAAGTTGGTTAATCTACTACCGTTGCAGGCAAAGCATTCCATACCATTACGACTCTTTGAGTAAAGAAACTATCTCTGACATCAGTCCTATATCTGCCACCCCTCAATTTAAAGATATGCCCCCTCGTGCTTACCATCACCATACTTGGAAAAAGGCTTTCCCTGTCCATCCTATCTAACCCTCTGATTATCTTATATGTCTCTATTAAGTCACCTCTCAATCTCCTTCACTCCAACGAAAACAGCCTCAGGTTCCACAGCCTTGTCTCAAGAGACCTTCCCTCCATACCAAGCAACATCCGAGTAAATCTCGACTGCATCCTTTCCAAATCTTCCACATCCTTCTCACAATGCGGTGACTGGAACTGTACACAATACTCCAAGTGCAACCGCACCAGGATTTTGCACAGCACATGGTTCCGGTACTCGATCCATCTATTAATAAAAGCTAAAACACTGTATGCATTCTGAACAACAAGGTGAACCAGGTTGGCAACTTTTAAAGATCTGCGTACCTGGACACCGAGACGTCTCTGCTCATCGACACTACCAGGAATCTTACCATAAGCCCAAATACATTGCATTCCGGTTACTCCGACCAAAGAAAATAACCTCACACTTGACTGCAGTCAGCTCCATTTGCCACCTCTCAGCCGAGTTCTACATTTTGTCTATGTCTCTCTGTAACTGACAACATTCTGCGCCACTATCAACAACTCCACCGACCTTAGTGTCCTCTGCAAATTTATTAACCCACCCTTCTACGTCCTATTTATTAAAATGATGAACAGTAGTGGACCCAACACCGACTCTAGCGGTCCACCACCAGGAACTGGACTCCAGGATGAATATGCCCATCAATCATCACCCTCTGTCTTCTTTCAGCAATCCATTTACTGATCCAAACTGCTATATCTCCCACAGTCCCATTGATCCGCATTTTGTACAACAGCCTACTGTGGGGAAACTTATCGGACGCCTTGATGAAATCCATATACACCACATCAACCGGTTTACACTCATCTACCTGTTTGGTAACCTTCTCAAAGAACTCAATAAGTTTTGTAAGACATGGCCTACCCTTCACAAAACAGTGCTGACTATCCCTAATGAAATTATTCTTTTCCAGATGATTACATATCCTATCTGTTCTAAGATTTCCAACACTTTACCAACAACTGAAGTAAGG
This sequence comes from Hemiscyllium ocellatum, assembly GCF_020745735.1. Taxonomy (NCBI): domain Eukaryota; kingdom Metazoa; phylum Chordata; class Chondrichthyes; order Orectolobiformes; family Hemiscylliidae; genus Hemiscyllium; species Hemiscyllium ocellatum. Next base: position 511,919 of record NW_026869319.1, read on the forward strand.
CTCACTGGTCTATAATTACCAGGGTTGTCTCTCCTCCTCTTCTTGAATAGGAGAGCCACATTTGCTCTCCTCCAATCTTCTGTCACTATTCCTCTCGAAAATGACGATTTACACATCAATGCCAAAGACTCGAGAATCTCCTCCCAGGCTTCCCCGAGGATCCTAGAATAAATCTTATCCGGCGCAGGGGACTTACCTATTTTCACACTCTATAGGATTTCTGATAAATCTTCCTTATGAACCTCAATCCCACCTAGTCTGGTAGCTTGGAGTAAGGCCAATTTTGAAAGTGTCAGTCAAGCCCTTTAAAAGGCTGATTGGAAGACCGTGTTGACTGGTAAAAGGATGGTTAGAAAATGGAAGGCATTCAAAAATTGTATTCTGCGTTTCCATCGGCAAGGTGTTCCTATCAGAGATGGGCAAGGCTGGCAACTGCAGAGAGTGCTGGATGGCCAGTGATATCGATGGTCTGTTCAAGGAAAGGAAAAAAGAATGCGTCAGGTAAACAGAGTTGGGACGGAGTGAATCACCAGTGGAGTACAAGGGCAGTACGTGGAAAGTCAACAGGGCTTTCGGGGCAGAAAATGTAGGACATGAGATGGCTTTGTAAGTAGGGTTAACAAGATATTGAAGAAATTCGACAAATAAGTGAAAAAGATTAACTGGAGAGACAATGGGGTCCATTAAGGATTAGTCAGACTGTCTATGGTGGAACCACAGGAGATGGGTGAGATACTAAACGAGTATACCCCTCAAATGTTTCTGTGTAGTAGACGACAAGAGCGAGAGAACTTGGAGAAATACTTCGTGACATCTTAAAAAGTCGTTCTCTTTCAAGAAGTGTTGGACGTTTTAAAGCACATAAAGATGAACAAAATACTCGGACCTGATCGGTTGACACCCAGAATGTCGTGGAAAGCTTGGGAATTGATCTTTAAGTCTTTTGCTGATATATATGTCACGTCGATTGCCAGAGGTATGGTGCCAAAAGACTGAATGGTTGCTGTCATAGTCTAGATTAGAGTGGTGCTGATGAAGGTCTTTTTCCAGAAACATCGATTTTCCTGCTTCTCGGATGCTGCCTGACCTGCTGTACTTTTCTAGCACCCCTCTAATCTCGACTCTGATCTCCAGCATCTGCAGTCCTCACTTTAACCTGCCTGCTAACATAGTGTCATTATTTAAGAAGGTAAGAAAAAACATGGAATTATGGACTGGTGAGCCTGAAATCAATGATGACAAAGTTGTAGGAGAGGACTATGAGGGAAAGGCTATATATGTATCTGGAAGAACCAGCAATGAAGACGGTTTGTCCATGGGAAATCGCGTTTCACTGATTGTTGATTTTTTTTAAAGAAGTGATTAAGATGACTTTTGATGGCAGGGCAGTCGATATTGTCTTCATGGATATCAGTAAGACATCGAATGGTTCTGCATGCTAGACTGGTTAGCAAGTTTAGACTGCTTGAAATCCAGGATGAGCGAACTATTTAGATACAAAATTTTATGAAGGTAGGAGACAGCACGTGCAGGTTTGTTCATTGAAATTGGAGACCAGTGTCCAATGGCGTCCCACAAGGATCAATAGTTCATACACTGCCATTTATTAATCGACTGGGACTATCTTAAAGTGTTGAGTCCTTGGGGTTACCTCCTAGAGTTTTATGACATCACAAGCGGCATAGATAAGGAAAGTTGTCAACATTTCTTTCCCAGTATGGGGAGGTAAAAAAAATTAGACGACAAAGGTTTGAGGAGAGGGGGTGGGGGGATGATTTAAAAGTGGGAAATGAGGCACAACTTGTTTACACATAGGGCGCTGTACGCGTAGAATGAGCAACCCTAAGAGGGTGTGGAAGCAGGTAAAATTACACAATTTTAAAAGGCATTTCGATGTGTCCATGCATAGAAAGCTTTCAGACATATATGGGCAAAGTGCTGACAAATGAGACGAGATTAATTTCTGATATCTAGTCGGCATGAACAACCTGGACGGAAGAGTTTTTATTTTCTGTGTTCTACATCTCTGAGACACTGTTCTCTCCTGAGTCTGTAACAAATGAACAGGAAGAGATCATTCAGCTTCAGAAATTTGTCAATCAGCTTGCTTGCTGAATTACTAAGAGTAAATAGTACAAAATTTAAAATACAAAAGCACAACATTTAGATTTTGAGGATGTGTTACAGAAGCAGCAGAAAGGTTTTCAGTCAACGGAAGCTGTGAGGAATGTGAAGAGAACAATTAGTTCATGAATTCCACTCGAAAGGAGCAGCGGGATAGCACAAAGCTGCTGGAGCCCGTTACTAGGAGAAACAGGAGTGCAAAAAGCTATTGGAGCATTTTAGTCAAGAACAGGAGGAGGACATCTATTTTCACAAACCTGGGGCAGAGGAACAGGAGGCAGTCATTCACCAGCCCAAGTCTAGGAAACAGGAGCAGAAGGCAGTCATTCAACGGCTCGAGACTGGGGCAAAGGAACAGAAGGGAGTCATTCAACTTCTCGACACGGAGACAAAGGACAGCAAACAATCATTCACCTGCTCGAGACTAGTACAAATGAACAAGTGACAGTCATTCAACTGCTCGATACTGGGACACCGGGCAGGAGGCTGACATTCATCTAAATGAGACTGGTACACAGGAACGGAAATCAGTCATTGAGTTGCACCAGACTAGGTTACAAGGACAGGATGCAGTAATTCAAATGTTTGAGCGTGGGACACCCGGAAATCTCGAAGTCAGTGAGGCCCCAGGATACCGTCACACCGGAAGTGAAATCCAGGCAGTAGTTTAATGATGAATGATAGCCCGAAAGGAGTATAGTGGAACAGACAGACCTTGGATATCAGGTGCATGGTTCTCTGTAAGTGGAGTCGCCGATACACAGGGCACTGAATAAGGCTTTTGGCACACTGGCCAACATCAGGGCATTTAGTATAGAAGTTGGGACGTTGTGTTACTGATGCACAGGACGTTGGTAAGGCCTCAGTTGGTCAGGAGAATCTTCGACTAATTGAGCCAAATCTAATAATAATTTATCTCAGTAACATTTTCACTCAGTTTGACAGAGGAATTGACTGCATGAAGCTGAGCTAGTTTCCTGCTGCTACCATATTGAACTCACCTCATTAATTGTCTACCCCAACCAACGGTGTTCTAAAATTCAATGCCAGCGGCATCTCCACCATTCATGCTGGAGGTAGTCGCCATTACCCAGATGGCCATGGACTTTCCGTGGTTCCAGGCACCGGTTTCATCTTGAAAAGACCAATGAGCACACGGTAGAGCTTTCTCAGTTCAGAGCTGCCCTGCATAGTTTACCACGAGAATGGTAGATAAGGAGCAATTACACCACAGTTTGTCGACAGGGGTGTGGAGGGCTTGTGGATGAGCTACTACAGTGGGAACAATTCGCTTACGGGGGTGGGGGGAGTCGGGGAAAACTACCTGACCTACCAGATCCATGGTCTGAGCTCACAACGCAGCTCAGTACAATATCTGCGCTCTGAATATATGTCCAGCAATACACGACAAGTGTCAATAAATTTTCCCACTCTGTCAGGATAATTGCCACTATATTCGCTCTGCTCTCTCAAACTCACAGCATATCTGTCATCGCGCTTAACCCCTAACAAGACTCATGCTCACTGTTTCAGGCAGAAACACTCTCACTGCTGCAGGCAGGTCGTTCCCTCTCTCTGTTAGAGAATGTTTTGAAGAGAGCTGATGAAGGAATGCCCCAAATAATATTGCAAATAATTCCCAGTTTTAGGAAAGCGGCAGTGCCCCAGTGTGTAAACATAAGAGGGAGAAGTAGATTTGTATGTTTTTAACATCAATTGCAATTCAAATACATCGTGAGTCCATACAGCCATTAAACCGTGGTTTAGCATTTAATTCGATAACGGCTGATCTGTATGTTTTCTCAGCTCCATGTTACGGGAACTTTCATTCGTTCAACCCCCTATGCTCCTGTCACTGACGAGACGACACTCAGGCACTTTTACCCAGGTTTTCATCGAGGATGTGTTCGGGAGGCATTTCCCAAGAGGACTGACTCTCCAATGTAGTCGATCAGGTTTATGCTTTCATGAAATAGTGAACATGCTTTACACAGATCAATCAAAAATCTAAACGCATTTTAAGATTTTCGATATCCAATCACAGTTAGTAATAGTCGCCCACTCAGTTGGCTTGACGGCTGGTTTGTGCTGTAGAGACAGGTCAACTTCACAGATTTAATTCCCCACACTGACTGAGGTTATCATTAAGAGGGCGCTTTCTCAAACTCATCCCTTCCCCAAAATGTGCTGATCCTTAATTTAAACGACCATTTGTGGTTTCTCTAATGACAGTCCTTTGGGAAACTCTATCAATGTTAACATTTTAATTTTTAAAATGTTTTTATTGAGAAAGAGATTTATTAATGTTATAATAAACCAATAACAATACAACTCTAAAACTGTACAAATTGAGCAGCATTACACCAATGGGCATGTACATACAAATCAGCAAGGTAAATATAGTAATTGAATAGAAGAAAAACAAAAGTAAATAAAAGTAAAAAATAAATAATAGATCTCAGCATAACGACATGACAGCCCTCATTCTTCGAGGGCTTTACATAGTGTACATTCATACATTCGTAATTCTTCCTATCTTCCTATAGATTAGATGGGTCGGTGTTTGTCCAATGTGTGCAGGAGGGTTTCCTGACACAATATGTCGACAGGCCAACAAGAGGGGAGGCTATATTGGATTTGGTTCTAGGTAATGAACCAGGCCAGGTGTTAGACTTGGAGGTAGGTGAGCACTTCGGGGACAGTGACCACAACTCGGTGACTTTTACTTTAGTGATGGAGAGGGATAATCGTGTGCCGCAGGGCAAGAGCTATAGCTGGGGGCAGGGAAATTATGATGCAGTGAGGCATGACTTAGGATGTGTGGATTGGAAAAACAGGCTTCAAGAGAAGAACACTAATGAGATGTGGGGAGTGTTCAAGGAGCAGCTACTGCGTGTCCTCGATAGGTATGTACCAGTCAGGCATGGTGTAAAGGGCCTTGTGAGGCAGCCGTGGTTTAGTAAGGAATTGGAGTCCCTTGTGAAAGGGAAGAAGGCGGCATATGTAAAGATGAGGCGTGAAGGTTCAGTAGGGGCGATTGAGAGTTATAAGGTAGCCAGGAAGGAGCTAAAGAGGGAGCTAAGAGAAGCGAGAAGGGGACATGAAAAGTCTTTAGCTGGTAGGATTAGGGAAAACCCAAAGGCTTTCTATAGGTATGTCAAGAATAAAAGGATGACTAGGGTAGGTATCGGTCCAGTCAAGGATAGTAGTGGGAAGTTGTGTGTGGAGGCGGAGGAGATTGGAGAGACATTAAATCAGTACTTTTCATCAGTATTCACTCAGGAACAGGACACTGTTGCTGATGTGAATATGGAATCACAAATAATTAGAATGGATGCCCTGGAAATATGCAGGGAAGAGGTTTTGGGAATATTGGAAAGGATGAATATAGATAAGTCTCCTGGGCCTGATGGCATTTACCCCAGGATCCTATGGGAAGCTAGGGAGGAGATAGCAGAGCCATTGGCCTGGATTTTTATGTCATCGTTGTCAACAGGAATAGTACCAGAGGACTGGAGGATAGCGAATGTGGTCCCATTGTTCAAGAAAGGGAGTAGGGATAGCCCTAGCAACTATAGGCCAGTGAGTCTGACTTCAGTGGTGGGCAAAGTCTTAGAGAGAATGGTAAGGGATAAGATTTATGAACATCTGGGTAGGAATAACGTGATCAGGGATAGCCAGCATGGTTTTGTGAAGGGCAGGTCGTGCCTCACAAACCTTATTGAGTTCTTTGAGAAGGTGACCAAGGAAGTGGATGAGGGTAAAGCAGTAGATGTTGTGTATATGGATTTTAGTAAGGCGTTCGATAAGGTTCCCCATGGTAGGCTAATGCTAAAACTTCGGAGGTATGGCATTGAGGATACATTAGAGGTTTGGATTAGGAATTGGCTGGCTGGAAGGAGACAGAGGGTAGTAGTTGATGGATTATGTTCATCTTGGAGCGCAGTTACTAGCGGTGTACCATAAGGATCTGTTTTGGGACCATTGCTTTTTGTTATCTTTATAAATGATCTAGAGGAAGGACTTGAAAGCTGGGTAAGCAAGTTTGCGGATGACACAAAAGTCGGTGGAGTTGTGGATAGTGAGGAAGGAAGTGGTAGGTTACAGCGGGATATAGATAAGTTGCAGAGCTGGGCGGAAATGTGGCAAATGGAATTCAATGTAGCTAAGTGCGAAGTCGTTCACTTTGGTAGGAATAACAAGGTGATGGATTACTGGGCTAATGGTAGGCTACTTGGTAGTGTGGATGAGCAGAGGGATCTTGGTGTCCATGTACACAGATCTCTGAAAGTTGCCACCCAGGTAAATAGTGCTGTGAGGAAAGCATATGGTGTACTGGGCTTTATTGGCAGAGGAATTGAGTTCCAGAGTCCTGAGGTCATGTTGCAGTTGTATAAGACTCTGGTGCGGCCTCATCTGGAGTATTGTGTGCAGTTTTGGTCGCCATACTATAGGAAGGATGTGGAAGCTTTAGAACGAGTGCAGAGGAGGTTTACCAGGATGTTGCCTGGAATGGTAGGAAAATCTTATGAGGAAAGGCTGAGGCACTTGGGGCTGTTCTCATTGGAGAAGAGAAGGTTTAGGGGAGATCTGATAGAAGTGTATAAGATGATTAGGGGTTTAGATAGGGTAGATACTAGGAACCTTTTACCGCTAATGGAGTCAGGTGTTACTAGGGGACATAGCTTTAAATTAAGGGGTGGTAGGTATAGGACAGATGTTAGGGGTAGATTCTTCACACAGCGGGTTGTGAGTTCATGGAATGCCCTGCCCGTATCAGTGGTGAACTCTCCTTCTTTATGGTCATTTAAGCGGGCATTGGATAGGCATTTGGAAGTTATTGGGCTAGTATAGGTTAGGTAGGATTCGGTCGGCGCAACATCGAGGGCCGAAGGGCCTGTACTGCGCTGTATCCTTCTATGTTCTATGTTCTATGTTCTATTTATTAGATTCGTTAGACAAGACCGTCATGGCCATACAAAAACCCTTATTAGAGTGGAAGATAAGCCTGTAGCTACTTGTGAGAAAGTCCAAAGTGATATGCTCCATGACCAGCTTACGCCAAACTTACAGATCAGAGGCGTTTTCAGACACCCAACTCAACATAATATTTTTTTTCTCTACCACAGAAAGTAATGATGCTATATTGTCTTCTCCACGTGCACATCTGCAGAACGTACGCTGGACAGGCACTGGAGAAGACAAACCGGTTCGTTCTCCAATTCGGCAAGACCACAGGCAATCAAGAAGCGTGTCTGTAGTCATTCTGCATTTACAACATGTTGAATATAACCCCACTTTGAAGTTTGAGAAACACCTTTGGCCAGATAGACTCGTTGAAGCATCTTCAACTGCATGACAATGGATTCTATTACAAATTAAAATCCTTTTTGCGTTTTCACAAATATCCCTTCAAGGTCTCCCAAGAGATCTGAAAACCAACTCTCTTTCTTTGACATCACAAATCCACACAGGCTCGTCTGACATTCCAGTCTCCAAGTAATGATAAAGAGGATTGACTGACAGTGGGATCTAAGTATTACGCACAATCTTCTCTGTCACGCATCAGGATCCATTAATGGTATTGTTCTTTTTTGAAGAAAATCCAAGATGTGCAAAAAAGAAAGAGGTCTCCACGACGTAGTCCATATTCGCGAGTTATTTGATAAAAATACATCATTGTGTCACTGGCGAATGTCTCCCCTTAATGTTCCAGGTACACCATTTCAGTACATCATTAGCAAGAGTACACTGTAAAAACATTTGAAATCCAAAGAGGAAGAACTCCAACAACAAACCGCCGAGCATCAATGAAAAAAAATTATAGAGCCAAAAACTAGACAGACTAAACTTATTACAATTAACATGCCCTCAAAACTTTCCAAAATTACTTGCATACAAATCCACAAAATGAAATGCATCTAGCCCCTGCGCACAGGGGGCACATACATACCCCAAAACGTCATCTTCTACCTGGTTACCAATGTGCCATCCAGGGCAATTAATCACAAAAAAGGGCTTAATCAGACCATAAGGGGCATTTAGTCATCATAGTCACATTGATAATTACCACCAGCTTGTGCCACAGCCAGAGGAAGATAAAAACGTACACGGTCCCCATTCCCGACGATGATATAACACTGGTTAATAACAGAAACATCCAGCAAACATTCTTTCAGAACGAAAAACATGATTATCTGTATTTTGAAATCATCCAGCACACTGTAAAGTGTCCATAAATGTTTTGATTTCACTGGAGATTCAAGTAAGTTCGAGAATCTATTGAAAGTCATATAGAGCTCTGCTCGGTACCTGAAGGAATACTGAATCCCAAGTTCGCTTATTTCTCTTGATAACATCGATAACCTTCCTTTTTGATTTACCGCCACAGAAAATTCCTGAAAGAACATAATCCTGAAGCTCTCGTGAAGTCAACCCGGTTGCAATGTCCAGTGGATTTTGAAAACTTCGGTATCTCTCTGTTTGTTTTCGGTAACTACGTAATCACATAAGGGCAAGGCGAAGGCGCTGATCTGAGCTTGCCTGCGGGCCGTAGCCCGACTGGCTGCCTCATTCTTCATCCGATCCGTTTCAGCATCTCAGAAAAGGAATCGTGACAGCCATTTCGCAACCAAAATCTCACTGGTTGACGGCCTTCCATTCAGTCGTGCAGACCGATGATGAGAAAATTAGTCATGCTGCCCCATAGCCAAGGTCAAGTTATTCTGTGAAGTAACGGGCCTGTTTTTCAAGTGTTTTGGATCCACTCCTCAGAGGATCTCATTCTTCGTTTGCCTTCATCCATTCTGTTTCCAAGGCTTTCAGTTTGCTGCTCATGTTATTGGAGCATGGCTGAGAATTGGGTCGAGCCTACTGCTGAACATTTCTTCATTTACGGTTTCAATCATTTCACTCAACTTCGTGATATCCACAACCTTGTCCGGTAAGGAATCGATCCATCGAAAGAGCAGAGGCGATTGCCGCTGCAGGGGCAGATACACCCGATGCTTTTCACGGGTGTCCCGGGCGTTGGGATTTCCTTCATCCTTGCCCGTATTTTGTCATTTCCACTGAACATGGTTAAATCCGGAAAGATTATTTCGAGCTTTCAGTCTTGAAATTTGAAGAGAATGGCTTAGGTGGAGTGGGTTAGAGCACCACTTAGCCTGTGCTTTGATGCAGAGTCCAGTCAAGCAGGCTTTTCAGATTGTGGTTGCCTTGGATCACACACACCCCCACCCAAAAAAAACTATTTATATTATCACTTCGTTTTGCACTACATTCCTCGATGATGTGCAGCCGTGTCATTTTGTGCCAATGTCAGCATATTCTCCCACACTGCACATTTATGTCTACTCCCCGATAATTGTTGATTTCTTTGTGATTAATGAATCTTGACTCAAAAATATTCAATCCCTCTGATCCAAGACTCTGGGGGGAAGACAGTTCGAAAGGACCGCAACACTCTGAGAAAACTAAAGTAAACCTACACTTTGGTGTGTGAAGTTATTCTTTGTTGTGTGTCCTGGCCTGAGAAAGTATATAGTTACATTGAAAGCAGTTCAGAGATATTTAAATTTACGTATTCATGCGAAGAATGGTTTATATTATGGAGGCTTTAAAAGGTTATTCTTGTCATGAGAGGTAATCTTATTCAAACATACAAGACCATGAGGAGAGTGGATCAGGTAGATATCCACGGGTGTTTGTTTAATCAAAATCTATTGTCCTTCTTACAGAACCACGACAGTGTGGAAGCGGGACAGTCCGCCCGATTGAGTTCACATGGACCCAACAAACAGCATCTCACCCAGAGCTGCTCCTCGAACCTGTACTTGTAACCCTACATATTCCTTGAGTAACCCACCTTAAATACACATCCCTGGAAACTATGGGTAATTTATCATGGCCAATTCACTCTAATATGCATGTCTTTTGACTGCAGAAGGAAACTGGACAATTTGAACAAAAACTCCACAGACATTGGTAGAATTTGCAAACTTCACACAGCGGGTTGCCCGATGTTAGAAATGAACACAACTCCTTTGTGGTGTGAGGCAGCAATGCTGACCACAGATCCACAATGCTCCTCCGTTAGGTCCTAACATATATTTGTGGTTAACTATAAAAACCTGCCTGATTGTTCCTTTCACTGAACCTGACCCAGTCTGAGTCCTTATGCATTGACCACGTCATCAAACTGGTTACATTTAAAATCTTTTGTGATCAGTGGAGGAGTTGAATTTGAAAATGAAACAGTGACACTCTCAGTCAGAACAGAACAGAGAAGAAATTCACAAATTGGGAATTTAGACAGTTGGCCATTCTCCTTCCCAGAAAATTGTATGGTTGGGTCTTTAAATTCTATCGAAGCTGAGTTCATTTGTTTTTTGATAGACAGGTGATTGATGGGCAATGAACTATTGACGGAATAGTGCATCTGGGTGTACAAAGAGATTAGCCATGACGGTATTTACTGGTGGATTCTTACCAAAGGATAGAGTTTGGTGCCCCTCAATCCTATGTTGTCAGGTTCCATTTAGCCCGAAAAACCTGCTACACAGAATTTAGGTCGACGAGACGTCACCGATTAGATATTGTTTGGAAAATGCACTTAGAAAATCCAGGCTGATTCAGGATGTTATTCCCCACCACCAGCAATGCCTCTTCCAGGCCAACCCTCTCTCTAAACTCTGCTCCAGATTTGAGCCATGCTGCAAAACTATATTTGCTGTGAATACAGCCACCATGCCCCAACAAGTGTGAATTCAACCAAACCCTTTGCTGTGCCGGAATGTAACATTACACAATGTTAGAGGAAATTAACCAGTTACTTTCGAAAAACAGAAGATAGGAACATGACAAATAGGAACTGGAGAAGGCTATTCGGTCCATCAACCTTTGCCCTGTCATTTAATAAGAGCATCACTGATTGGCGCCATGTCTCAACTCCACTTTCTTGTCCAATCATCATATCCCTCCACAAGTCTCAGAGCTCTGGAATTCTATGCATTCACCACCTTCTGAGAGAAGACTTTACTTTACATCTCGGTTCGAAATCGATGCCCTTATTCTGTATCTATGTCCCTGGGTTCGATGTCCTGCCTAGGAGTGGAAACACCTTCTCAAAATGTACTTTATACAGCCCCCATTACTTTTTGTATTTTTAGCAAAATCTTGACTCATTCATTTAAAACACAATGAATATACACCTCACCATTTTTGAGTTTCGCGACGATTCACCGCTTTCATTCCAGTCTAATGAAACAATAGTGGTACTTGCTGCAACAGCATGCAAACAGTATGTTGCATACACAGAAAAACGCCAATCCCTTTGTTCTGCACATTTTATGAAAGCTCTTTCCTTTAAATAACAGTTTGACTTTTTGTTCTTAGTGTCATCCAGAAACTTGGACACGTGTTCAACTCAGTTCCCTTCTTCAGGCTATCAGTATTGATTGTAAATAGCTGATGCCATCGGACTGATATTTGTGGTAATCCAGGAGATCCGTTTCTTCACTTTCTACGTGTTAAGCAATTGTCATACCATGCAAATATATTATCCGTCAATCTATGAGCTTTTGTCTTGTGTAAGATCCTGTATTTTGTTATGCCTTGTGTAAAATCTCTGGAAAGCCTCGGGTCTACTCGTTCCCCTTCACCAAATGCGCTTGTCACATACTCAAAATACACCACAAACTACTATGCATGATTTTACAGGGCAAAGCATACCATCGTTTTCACAAACAATGCTGATTCTACATGAAGGTTTTCGAAATACCCTGAAATTCTTTCCATAAGAAAAGATTCCAGCATATACCCAGCAATAATTCTCAGGTTCAGTGGTTCTTGCTTCCTGTCTCGTTTCTGTCTTGAAAACAGGGGCCACATTCGAGTTTTGCCAGTTTCTCTGGAACACTCCTGCAATCCAGAGACATATAGAATATTTCACACAGTTCCACCAGTCACTCTCTGAACACTTTTTTAAAAAGCAACTATGAATTACTGATGGTCTGTCTACCATGTTCGGTTTATTAAAAAAAAAGTTATTTCTTTTGTTAAAGACAGTTCAAGAACATTCCTCCTATTATCATTCAGTTTATATCATTGAATTATTTATGGATCCTTCCCCTGTGAGGAATGATGTAATGTTCAGGTGCAAATTACCTGCCTTTTCCCTGCAGCCAGTTCCCGAGTCACACCCTCCAAATGGTCAACATACTTTCCTGACGTTTGTTATATGTCCAGAAAGCTCATGTTACTTGTGTTAATACTTGAATATTACGTTCTTCCTTTTTGCTTCACTTTATCTATTCATGCAGTCACACAGCGCAGAAATAGACCTTTGACCCAATTTATCAAATCTGACCATGGTTTTGAAACTAAATTAAACCCATAGAGGCCCATGTGCCTCGAAATGTTCCCATTCATGTGTTTGTCCAAATGCCTTTTAAAATTGGTAGTTGTACTTGCATCTGCCACTCTTCCTCGGACAACTCATTCCATACACACATCACCCTCTGCTTGAGAAAAGTTAGCCTTTGTTTATTTTATATTATTCCCCTCACAAGTTAATCCTATGCACTTTATGTCTGAACTCCCTATCTCTGGAAAATACCTAGACTGTTCGCCCTATCCATGCCTTTGATGGTTTTATAAAATTCTGGAAGGTCATCCTTAACCTCATATACTCCTTCTGATAATAACTTCAAGAGAAAGCAATTTTTAAAAACACTGCAATTTTTAAAGAGTATTTAAAATGACAGGTGAACACCACTCAACTGTTCAACACTGCATACTGTTCTTTGTTTTTTTTTCTCTCCATATTACAATACTATGGCAGCATAAAACTCTTAATCGTGCCAATATGAAATCAAGCGCCTGAATTCTTTTGTCTAAAGGAGGTGATGATCTCTCCAGTAAAAAGACGTCGCCACCAAATCGACATGAGAAATGGAATTCTTTTCCCACATGGTCAGCCTGCAGTTGTCTTCAGCAGAGCAAGACGAAGGCTGAGCATACTTTTCTTCAAAATTGCATGAAAGTTTAAATTCTGTACCACGAGGGAAATTTGTATAAAATAAGTTTCCCTGCATGAAGTAAATTTTCCAGAATGAGATGTGAGTGGAAGGCTGGAAAACAGCATGAATGGAGAAGTTGATGCATAGTGAGGCCAGCGGCAAAATCGCAGCACAAAACTCAAATTGATGCAAGGAGCATGAAAGTTAGACTTGACTAGTTGATGAAAGGTTGAAGTGAGCAGCGATCCTCATGCGGGAGAAAATGCTAGGCAATTTGAGAAGGAGAAACAGAAATCAGAGGTAATGATATTAGCACTGACAAAAGGTAACTACAACGACATGAGTGTGATCCAGCAAGTGCCAATTGGAAGTGGAGAAGAGCGAGGAAGATGGTGGATCAGCAATCGCAGGAGTTTCTGGGGTAAATTCAGAAAGCACGGCTGACATTGTTGCCTATCAGCTGTTTCCTGCGCTGAATTAATCATCCTAAATCTGGCTCTGTACTAATGCTCGCCAACTTGTGATTGAACACGGTCCTTGGCAGCCATTCTCAACTATGGGCGGTACAAGTTCCAGCAGAGTTCTTCTGTTTGAACAGAAACAATAATTGCTGAGCGTTATGGGATATCTGCTGTGATTCTGTTCGCCAAGCTAGGAATTTTTATTGCAGACGTTTCTTCCCCTGTCTCGGTGACATCCTCAGTGTTTGGGAGCCCCCTATGAAGCGCTTCTGTGATGCTTCCTCCGACATTTATAGTGGTTTGTCTCTGCTGCTTCCCGTTGTCAGTTCCAGCTGTCCGTTGCAGTGATCGGTATATTGGATCCAGGTCGATGTGCTTATTGATTGAATCTGTGGATGAGTGCCTGCCTCTAGGAATTCCTTGGATCCAATATACTGACCACTGCAACGGACAGCTGGAACTGACAACCGGAAGCAGCCGAAACAAATCACTATAAAACCCAGAGGAAATATTACAGAAACGCTTCACAGGAGCACTGAGGATGTCACCTAGACAGGGGACGAAATGTCTGCAGCACAAATTCCCAGCTCAGCGAAAAGAACCACAACAACGAGCACCCGAGCTACAAATCTTCTCACAAACTGTGAACAGTTATGGGATATCTGATTGAATGCCTGTTCATGTATACCCACTGACATTCCTCGCTTTCTATTTCTCTATCCAGCATCAGACCAGCTGTCAGGCAGAAGTCGTCAATTTCGATGCCTGCTTCATTTCCATCATTCCGGGGGAACGCCTGAATCCATTCTCCGAATTTCCCCATCTCTGTCATTTTTCTGCGGAGATACCACATTCCAGTGAGTAGCCTTTGATATGATTTCATTTTCTTTCAAAATAGAAATCCCAATAACGTTGGTAGACTGACCCTCCAGTTGTGACTGTCCCATCTCTGCGCTTCTGCTTTCACCTCTTCCCTTCCTTCCCAGAATCATGACAGAGATCCCCTTGCCCTCACTTCCCACTGCAGTAGAATCCACAATCACAGAATCATCTTGAACCACATCAACCACCTGCTGCAAGACACCATAGACTATTACTGTGCAGTACAGACCTTCAGCCCTCGATGTTGCACCGAATTATGAAACAAATGTAAAGGCCATCTGACCAGCTCTAATATATTTACATATACTTGCCTACCCAATGGCAATTCAAATGCCATTTCAGTTAACATGGCTACTACTGTTGAAGGCAGTTTGTTCCACGTCACGACTACTCGCTTAGGAAAGAAACTACTTCTGACAGCTGTCCTATACCATCACCTGTCAACAGAAAGCTATGTAATTCGTGATGAAGGGCATTTGGCCGAAACGTCCATTTTCCTGTTCCTCGGATGCTGCCTGACCGGCTGTACTTTCTCAGCACCACTCTAGTCTTGACTCTTATCTCCAGAATCTGCAGTACTAACTTTCACCGTAAAACTATCCTCATGCTAGCCATCATCTTCCGAGGAAAAGGCCTACCTAAACTTCTGTTCATCTGATATGTCTCAATGAAGTCACTTCTCAACGTTCTTCACTCTAACGAGAACAGCCTCAAGTTCCTTAGGTTTCCACGTAAGTATTTCCCTCCCTACAAGGCAACGTTCTATTAAATCTCATCTTAACCCTTGCCAATGCTTCCATTTCCTTCCCATTGTGAATGGGATTGAGGGTGGTTTGCCGATTTGGATTAGAAATTGTCGAGCTGAAAGAAGCCATTAGAAGACAGCCTACCATATCCTTCGGCACTATCCACAACTCTATCGACCTTCGTGTCATCTGCAAATATACTGACCTATCCTTCCACACCCATATCAAGGACACTTATAAAAATGACAAAAAGCCGTGGCCCTTGACCTGATACCTGTTTTACACTACCACTAACTGAACTTCATGAAGAACATTGTCCATCAACCATCTGGCTTCTTTCAGCAAGCCAATTCCAGATCCAATCTACCAAATCGCGCTCAATGCCATGCCTCCGTACGACCTACTGTGCAGAACCTTAACAAATGCCTTACTGAAATCAATATACTTCATCCACCCGTTTTATCCGCATCCACCTGTTTGTTCACCTTTCTGAAGAGCTCAATACTGTTTGTGAGGCACAACTTACCTTTCACAAAACCGGCTAGACTGTCCCTAATTAACTTATTCCTTTCTAGATGATTATACATTCTGTCTTTTCAATTCTTTTCCAACACTTTACCCACAATTAAAGTAAGGCTCAGTGGTGCATGATCCCGAGGGTTGTCTCTACTCCACTTCTTGAACAAGGAAACAACATTTGCTTTCTGGCACTATTTGTGTAGACAATGATGGCATAAAGATCAAAGCCAAAGGCTCAGCAATTTCCTCTCTTGGTTCTCAGAGATCCCTATGATAAATCCCATCCTTTCCAGGGGCTTACCTATTTTCACACTTGCCAGAATGGCCAGCACCTACATTTTGTGAAACTTAAACCCATCTCATCCAGTAGACTGTATCTCAGTGTTCGCCTCGATACCAATGTGTTTTTCCAGTGTGAATACTGATGAAAAATATTCGCTTAGTGCTGACTATAACTCCTCTGACTCCCCGCACAGCTTCCTGCTACTTTCCTCGATTAGTCCTCCTCTTACTCTAGTCATTAATTTGCTCCTGATGTACCAGGAAAAAGTCTAAGGATTTTCCTTGATCCTATCCGCCAATTACTTCTCATGTCCCTTCCTGTCGCTTTAGGTATTTACTGGCTAACGTGTAGCTCTCAAGCGCCCTAACTGAGTCTTCACGTTTTATCCTAACATAGGCCTTCTTCTTTCTCTGGACAAGAGCTTCAACTTCTTTCGTAATCCACGGCTCCCTCGCTGGGCAACTTCCTCCCTGCCTGACAGGTACATACTTATCAAGGAAACGTAGGAACGTTCCCTTGAATAATGTCCATATATCAATCGTGCCCATCCACTGCAGTTACCTTCAACATCCTAACTCTTGCCGAATCACAAAATAATTGACTTACCCCAATGTCGTTAAAAATCTTGCCCTGCGGTATTGAAATATCCTTTTCCATCGCAAAAGTATACATAACCGAGTTGTGATCATTATCATCAAAGTGCTTACCTATGTCCATATCTGACACATTGCCGGGTTCACTATCCTGTACCAAATCCAATCTGGCCTCGCCTCTTTTAGCCCTGTCTACATACTGTGTCATGAAACCCTCCTGCACACACTGGATAAAAAACTGACACTTCTAAACTACTTGGAATATAGTATTCCCACTCAATATCTGGAATGTTAAAGTCGCGTATAACAACTACCTTTTCACTCTCGCTTCTATCGAGAATCATCTTTGATATCCTCTCCTCGATATCTCTGGAAATATTCGGAAGCCTGGAGATACCTCCCAACAGGGTTGCCTCTCTTTTCCTGTTTCTAACCTCAGCTTATCATACCTCAGTAGACGAGTCCTCAAACGATTATCGGTATTTCACAGGGACCATTCAGGCTGCAACTCCGTCCCCCACTCTGAACACTTTTCCATTTTCCCTGTGTCACTTCCCAGGCAATTGCAGTAGCTGTAACACTTGCTCAAACACTTCTTCCCTCCTCACTGTCCAAGGCCCCAAACGCACACTCCAGATCAAACAGCATTTCACTTCTACTGTTTCAATCTTTTCTTCTGTCATTTTTGCTCACAATGAAATCTTCTTTACATTGGGGAAACTAAATGGAGACTGCTTTGAGGAATACTTTAACACTGTTTGTAGGAATAAAACTTGACCTTCGCAGTGCTACTCATTTCATTAACCTACCTTGCTCTCATGCAAACATTTCGGTCCTGGGCTGCTACAATGATCCACTGAAGCACAACCCAAGCTGGAGGAACAACTCACTTTGCACTTTGGTACGTTAAAGCCTGTAGGAGTTAATATTTAATTCAAACGTTTAAAACCATGAAAACGTTATGACCATTCCCCATTTAACATACATTCTCCCTCGTGGCCTCCCTATTACCTTGTCCTTGTCTTGTTTATCTTACACACAATAAAGATAATCTATTTACCACATTCACCATTGAATTTACACACCTTTTATGCCTGTTTCACTTTCACGACAACTAAAAGCCAGTTACTCTGTGGCGTCATCCCTCCACATCAGCTGCTTCCCATCACCCCTCCTCCTCCTCTGTGAAGATATTAGAAAGCCAAATTTACAATCCTTATTTGTTCTGAAGAATGGTTACGGTGGACTTGAAACGTTATCTATGTTTCTCTGTCTCCAAATATGCTGCTCGACCATCTGTGTTTCTCCAGAAATTGCTGCTTTTGAACAACTTCCAAAGAAGTGTGTGAAAGCGGCTCAAAAGCCTTGACAAACATGCACAGCCATACAACAGGAAGTGAACGATAATGCAAGGTGTTCAAATTCTTTTGAACTGAAATGAATAAGGCTGGATTCATTGACACTACACAGCGCTTAACCATGGTCAGTGAGAGAAACAGAGGGAAACACATCACTTCAAACATAGAATGTGAGACTATTGGAAAGAAAAGATTCAGATGAATGTGTTAAAATGTTTTGAGGAACGTGACAACTTAGAGTCGTGACAATACGAACAGACCCTCAGATGAATCAGAAAATCTAAATGGAAATGTTACCATTCAGAGATCAGAGTAGGTAGCTACCAAATTTGATTGCTTACTTTACTAACAACGGAACTAACTTCTGATCGAGAGGGTGCATTGATTCCAAATCAAATAGATCAGATCGAAGCTCTGCAGTCCTTCCACATCCAGCCAGAAATGGAATTCAGCTCTGAAACATCTTACTCGAGAAGAGGGTTCCACAAATATTATTTTGAACAGAAAAGTGTTCAACGGAGTAGGGCGTCCCTAAATTTCTCATCCTTTATTGTCCTGTGGGCAGTTAAGAGTCAAACGCTTTCCCGTTGGTCTGGAGTCACATGTAGACCAGACGTGGTGCAGATGGAAGTTGCATTCCCTGAAAAACATAAGTGACCTCCATGGGTTTTACCAACAATGGATTCATGATCACGATTAGACTTTTAATTGCAAACATTAATTGTATTTGAATTTCAAGACCTGCTGTGACAGTATTGGAAGTCATGTTTTCAGACCATTACTTGTGTCACTGAACTAACACCACTCGGCTATTGATTTGCCATTCCCCTAAAGAATGGAACAGCTCGTCGCTACGGTATAAAAACAAGGATGCAGTTTCTGCACCATCCTCTGACAGAAGTGTTGCGTGGATGATGGCAACATAATCTCAGATGCCAGTTTTCAAACAATTCGAATCGCTGCACATCACGAAACAGCTGAACACAGTCGGTACGCCAAAGGCAATGGACCCTGACATTATTCCTGTAATAGATCAGAATACTTCTGCTTGACAACATGCCGTGTTTGTGGGGAAGCGGTTTCATTCCAGCTCCAACTCTGTCATTTCACTGGCAATGTGGAAAATTACTCGACTAAGACAAGTCTTCTAAGAGGAGAACTATTAGAATCTGACCAATTACCACTCCCTCACTCTCATCACGAGAGTCAAACTAGTGAGAGTTCTTTTTCACAGAGCTTTGAAACAATACTGAAGTAAACAGCTCAGTGTGGTTTACAATTGGTCCCCACGCGGAGATGGCGCTTTTGTAGAACTACCACTGAATTACTCATCCAGACCACGCTCATGCTCTGGCAACTGATAGAATTTAAAATAACGTAATAAAATATCGAGATCTAAAATCTCGTGCCAGTGAAAATGTCCTTAATGTCAATGTCAATTATAAACACCAACTTGCTTCCACAATGCACTTTCAGAAAGCAAATCTCTCTTGCTTTCCTGGTCTGGCCTCAAAATGCTTCCAGACACATAGTCATGTGAGAAAAATTCAATGTTCACTGAATCAGACAAGCAAGACACTCAACTGTATCAAAGTGCTCCGAGGTCTCAATTGACAAAACTGGTCAGAACACTAGTTACTAACCTCAGTGTCGGAACAGGAAATGGGAAACACAGTCATGTCGACTCTACAGAGACCTCCTAACAAATACCTGTGAGTTGGTGACAACTCTGGAATAGCTTTTTGACAGACTGCACAGAAACATCGGGAAAGGAATAGGTCAATTTAACACATTGAGGCCTCACCATTCTCATCCATAGCCGAACATCACCCCAATGCAATTTGATCCACACGATGCACATATCCCTTAATATGACTGACCTTTGGAAAATACAGTACAGAAACTGCAGTAGGTCCTTTGGTCCGTCTACCTTTCTACCTATTTTAAGATATTCATAGCTGATCGTTTATTTCCACACCGTACTCATGTCTCTCTAATTCCTTCATGTCTAGAAATCCTTATTTATATGCAGTGGCCGTTTAAACATTCTGCCCATCATGATGTCCATAAGATAGTTGAAATCTCCTTCTACAATAATGTTGCAAGTTGCAAGATAACTTAATTTGGCAAATGCAATTACCAGGATTTTAAGAGGGTGCGCTGGGGGGCAATAAACATTCAAAATACTGTATTATTTCCCATAGTACAAGGCTTTAGGGATTATGATCCTCCCGTGAGTGTCCAATACAATCTAATAATTTAAATGGAAGATTCTTCCTGTCCAGTATGGCTTCTCCCCTGCTCCTAATATTAAAAGACGAGAAATAAATCCGATAAACCCGCCCTGCTGTAACGTCAAATGTTCCTTGTCATCAAGGTGCATCTCCTGCAAAAGGACAACATTCACCCTCTCCTTTTGAAGACTAGAAGGCATATTTTTCCTCTTGACTGGCAGATGGCTCCCCTTAATGTTCCAGGTAAACATTTAAGCACATCATTATCTATAACACATTGTAGCAACATTTCAACTCTCGAGTTTCACATCGAATTAAACATCGCTGATCATTAATTAAAAAAGACTCATAGAGCCTAATAACTGTACAAACTAAAACTACTACACATAACCAGCTCTCAAAACTTTCCACAGGTAAACACATAAAAAGAACGAAGAACGAAACAAAGACCAAAGTGCCAATGACACTTGATAGGGTAATTTACCGCCAAACCAGCCCTGCCCACCGGGGACGCTGACATATCACAAAACTTTATCTTCTGCCCGTTACCAATATGGCATCCAGGGCAATTAACAACAAAAATTCGGCTTGAACTGCCGGTGGGCACTTAGCAAAGAAAGAGAAAATGAGTAGTAATATTAATGAAGAAAATAAAATTGAGTACTCTACCTATCCCCGACTATAACTTAGCACTGGTTACTACCAGAAACATCCAACAAAATTTCTTTAAGAGAGAAACATGATTGTCTAAACATCCAGCTTTCTTTAAAATATCCAGAAAGTGTTCGCTTTCTCTGGAGAGTCAGACAGGTTCACGGATCCATTCAAAGCAATGCAGAGCACTGCTGGGAACCATAAGAAATACTGAATCCCGAATTCCCTTACCCTTCTCTTAATATCATCAAAATATTTTCTTTCTTGAATCGCCGCTGCTGAAATGTCCTGAAAGATCATAATCCTGTAGCTCTCGTGAATTAAAGCCATTGATCTTTCCCCTGGGTTCAGGAAGTTTCCATCAGTCTTTGTTTGTCCCCATAACTATGTAATCGCTCAAGGACAGGGCGAAGGCGTTGGTCTGAGTCTGACCTCCACGCCATAACCCGATGAACTGTCTCACTCTTCACCCGTCCCTCCTCAGTTTCGAAGTGAAGGAATCGCGGCAGCCAGTTCTCAAAAATACTCACTGGCTGACCACCTGCCGTCTGGTCCAGCAGACCAACGACGTGAACATTCTTCATCCTACCCCTGTTCTCAAAGTCGTGATCTTGTTCAGTTAAGGTGCAGACCTGTTTTTCAAGGGTGAGCATCCGCTCCTTGGAGAAATCAGTTGTAGTCTCTGCCACTGCAGATCGGCACTCAAACTCATCCGTTCTGTTTCCAAGGCTTTCAAGTCATGTTTTTGGAGCACGGCTGTAAACGGCTCCAGCCTACTGTTGAACTTTTCTTCAATCATGCCTTCAATCATTTCACTTAACTTGGTGAACTCAGTGACCAAGGCCTGGTGAGTAACTGGGTCCATGGAACGAGCAGAGTTGTTTGCAGCAGCGGCCTCAGGTGTGCTCGATGCTTCTGACGGGTGCACCGTGTGTTGGGACTTACTCGGTCCTTTCCCGTGTTTTGTCATTTCCACTTGATAAAGCGGGATTAGTTAATATTCTATCGCTCTTTTAGTGTTGAATTTTAAGTGAATGGCGGGATGGAGTGGGTGAGAGCACCACTTTGCATGTGCTATGATGCAGAGGCCAGTAAAACAGACCTTCTGGATCGTGGCCATCTTGGATTCTCCCTCAACATTTTATCAATGTTATCATTTTGTTTTGCATATTATTAATGGATGTTCTGGAGCTGTGTCATTTGGTACCATTGTCTACATTTTGCCCCACACAGCACATTCCTGTCAATCCCCGATAATCTTCGACTCCGTTGTTATTTATGAAACTTCTGTGCCTCAAAAATATTCAATATCTCTGCCTCCAATGCTCTGTGGGGAAGAGAGTTACAAAAACTTATAATGCTGAGGAAACAAAACTAAACCTCAAAAACTGAGTTTGCGATTAGATTTTCTGTGTCTCCTTATCTGAGAAAGGATATAATTATATTGGAAGCAGTTCGGAGATGTTTCACTTCAAGTATTCCAGGGATGAGGGCCTTATATTATGGAGGCTTTAACAGGTTATTCATGGCATGAGAGGTGATCTTATTGAAACATACAAGACCTAGAGGAGAGTGGATCAGATAGATACGCACTGAGTACTGTTCAAATTTCTTGTAATTTTTATAGAATCTCTGCAGTGTGGAAGCAGGATATCCATTCCATCAAGTCCACACTGACCCTCCGAACAGCATCTCCCCGGATCTGCCCCCCTTTCCCTATCCATGTAACCCTGCATTTCCATGACTAACCTATCTCACCTACACATCCCTGGGCACCATGGGCAATTTTTTAGTATCGCCAATCCACTCTAAGATGCATATCTTTGGACTGTGGGAGAAAATTGGAGCATTGCGAGGAAACCTACACAGATATCTGCATATTGAATGCTCAAACTCCACACAGAGCATCGCCCGAGGTTGGAATTGAACCTAGCTCCTTGGTGGTGGGAGGCAGCAGTGCTAATCACAGATTCATCATTCACATCCGTTAGTTCTATTAGTTACTTGTGGCTGACGAAAGAAATCTGCCTGACTTGTTCCTATCACTGAACCTGATCCAGTCTGAGACCTTTATCATCGGCCATATCACCAAAGTGGTAGCATTTGAAATTTGCTGCGAGCAGTAGAGGAGTTGGACTAGAAAAGGAAACAGTGACGCCCCCCATCCTCAGTCATAGCAAGAATTAGGAGAAATTCACTAAGTGGGAATTCATTCAAGTGCGAATTCTCTTTCCCAGAAGTTTGGGATGGCTGAATCTTATATTATATTGAGGCTGACTTCGTCTGATTTTCCATGACAGGTGAATCAGGGATAATGGTGCAAGGAGAGAAAAGTGCAGCTGGGACCACAATGAGATGAACCATGACCTCATTTACTGGTGGAGGAGTGTCAAATGGCCGAATGGCCCTTTTGTGTCCCTCAGCCCTGTGTTCTGATGTTCCATTGAGCCCTTCCGACCTGCTACATGGTGGCAGATCCCGGCAACTCTGACGGTTTGGTGTAGTTTGGGAAATGTATTTGAAAAATCCTGGCTGGGTCAGGAAGTGAACCCCCATTCCCAATCCCTGTTCCAGGCTTCCCCTCTCTGTAACTTCTGCTCCAGATATGTGTCATGGTACGGACCCAGATACGCTGGGAATACAGCCCCCATACATCACCCAGGGTTAACTCAAACAAATCCTCTGTTCTCCCTGAATGCAGCATTGTGCAACACAACTTCCAGAAAAATAATCAGTTACCTTCCAAAAGCAAAACATGTGAAATGAATCAATAGGAACAGGAGTAGGCCTTTCCACCCCTCAAGTTAGCCCTGTCATTTAATAAGAACATGGCTAATCTACTCCAGGGCTCAACTCCACTTTCTTGCCGATTCTGTGTATCCGACAATATTGCTCTGGGTTAGGGAATTCCAGACATTCACTACCTTCCGAGAGAAGGCATCACTCTGTGTCTCAGATTGAAATCGATGTTCCATATTAGGTGTCTATATCCTCGAGTTTGAGACTCCACCCAGTAGTGGAAACAGTTGTCAATATCGACCTTCTCAAGCCCCTTCTGTGTCATGTATTTTTCAGCAGTATCACCCCTCATCCATTTAAACCCCAATGAATAATCGCCTCACTATTTTAGAGGTTCTCAATAACTCATTCCTTTCGGCCCAGGAAGCCGTCTAATGAACCAACCTAGTTACTTGCTGCGTCAGCATGCTGGCTTTATGTTTCATACACAGGAACACTCCAACTCCTTTGTACTGCTCCTTTTCTGGAAGTCCTCTTCATTAAATAACAGTCTGCCTTCCGATTCTCAGAGTCATTCACAACCTCAGATGTGTATTGCACTCAGCTCCCGCCATGAGGCTATCAGTATAGATTGTGAACAACTGATGTCATTGGATTGATATTTGTGTACTCCAGCAGATATCCCTTGATCATGAAGATCCATTAATCCTGACTCCCCGTTTTCTATGTGTTAACCAATCATCATCCCATGTTACTACATTATCCGTCATCCTACGAACTTCTGTCTTCTGTAAGAACTTTTATTTTACTACCTTGTGGAAAATATCTGGAAAGCCTGGTGTCTACCAGATCCCCTTTATCAAGTCCGCTTGTTACATTCTCAGGCATCTCCAGAAATACTTTGCATGATTTTACAGGGCAAAATATATTTTCCCTTTCACAAAACCACACTGACTCTGCGTGAAGCTTTTATAAATGTCCGTGCTGGCCAGGTTTTCCAAATTAAGCTCGTCCCACCTGCTTTCATTTGATCCATATGCCTCGAAATGTTTCCCATTCATATGTTTGTCCAAATAAGTTTGAAATGTTGTAGCTGTACACGCATCTACCACTCTTCCTCTGGCAGCTCATTCCATACTCAAACCACTCTCTGTGTAAAATTGTTGCTCCTTCGTTCCTTTTAAATATTCCCTCTTTAACCTTAAAACTATTCCCTCCATGCTTGAACTCCCCCATCCCGTGGAAAAAGCCTTGGCTATTCACCCTATCCATGCCTCTCATGATTTTATAAACTTCTATAAAATTCCATCGGATACTAAATTCAAGAACAAGCATTTAAGAATACGCACTGCAAATTTGAAACTATATTAAACATGACAGTAAAGCCATACTCAGCCCAAACTACATACTGTTATTTATTTTTCTCCATATTACAATACTAAGGCAGTAAGAAACGTTTACTAGTGCCAATAAGAAGTCAAACACCTGAATTCTTTTGTCTAAAATTGGTGATGATCTTGACAGTGAAAACGTAGTTAAGGCCAGATCGATATAATACTCCATATTCAAAATTCTCCCTCCTGGCCTCCCTATGACCTTGTGTGATTGTATCGTCTTTATCTTGTACTCAACAAAGTGAATCTCTTTCCCCCAGCCACGTCTTAATTTACACCCATTTTATATCATCTTCTCGTTCATCAGTGCTAAAAGCCCGCTTCTTTTTGCCACACCCTCTTTCCCCTGTCACCCATCCCCCACCTCTGACAAGGAATTAAAACTCCCAGTTTCCGATCCTTTTCAATTCTGAAGAAGTGCCACACGGGGCTTGAAACTCTAACTCTGTTTATCTGTTCTGCAGATGCAGACAGACCTGCTGAGTTTCTCCAGAAATGAATAGGAACAGAAACAAATAACTATGGATACTGCAAATAAAAATAGAAAAATTGCTGGAGAAACTGGGAGCTTTGTAGAGGGTCACTGGACCTGAAAGGTTCACTCTGCATTCAATCCAGAAGATGCTGCAACATCGTCTGAAGTTTCTTCAACAATTTCTGTTTTTGAACAACTTCCAAAGAAGTATGTCAAAGATGCTCAAACATCCCATCCTGGAGC
Source organism: Hemiscyllium ocellatum (assembly GCF_020745735.1). Lineage (NCBI taxonomy): Eukaryota > Metazoa > Chordata > Chondrichthyes > Orectolobiformes > Hemiscylliidae > Hemiscyllium > Hemiscyllium ocellatum. The sequence goes on from NW_026869319.1 coordinate 537,645, forward strand.
ACCGTACACTGGGGACTGAACGATAATGCATGGTGACAAGGTCCTTGATTCTGAAACTGCATAAGACTGGCGTCAGTGACACTACAGATATCTTAATCATGGTCAGGGATAAAAACAGAGGGAAACGCATTCACTTTGAACACAGAAGATGGCATTACAGATGAAACATTGTTGAGTGGATGGCGGACCTCATCCTCATCATGATACCACAGAATCGCAGATGCCAGTTTTCAATCAATTCGATTCGCTGCACTTTACATGAAGAAATAGCTGAACACAATAGAAACGGCAAAGGCAATGGGCCCTGACACCAGTCCTGCAACAGGATTGAAGACTTGTGCTGCACAAAAGCCTTGTCCCTGAGGAAGCTGTTTCATTCCAGCTCCAACTCTGACATCTCCCTGACAATGTGGAAAATTACTCAACTATGTCCAATCTCCTAAGAGGGGAATAACTACAACCTGACCATTTACCACCCCAGTCAGTGCCATCACGACAGTCAAATTGGTGAGAGTTCTTTTTGACAGAGCTGCAAAGCAGCACAAAACTAACCTGCTCAGTGTGGTTTCTGATAGGTCCCCATGTGGAGATGGTGCTGTTGTGGAAATGTCACTGGATTACTAATCCAGACCAGACTAATGCTCTGGCAGCTGGTGGAAGTTAAAATTAATAAAATATCGAGACCTAAAATTTGGTGCCAGTAATAGTGATCTTTTGCCCAATGATGATTGTAAACATTGATCTCCTTGACTAATCCACTTTCAGGAAGTGAATCTCCGTGCTTTCCTGGTCTGGTCTAAAAGTGACTACAGACACACAGACATGTGATAAATTTTTCAATGGTCTCTGAATCGGCCAAGCCAGACACTCTATTGTACCAAACTGCTCCAACGTCTTAAAGGATATAACCGGACAGAACACCCGGCCCCAGTCTCAGTATCGGAAAAGGGAACGGGAAACACAGTCCTGTTGACCCTGAAGAGGCCGCCTTCCTATCAGCTGAGCGCTTATGACAACTTTTACAGAGCTTTCCCACAGACTGCACAGAAACGTCGGGAAAGGAGGAGGTGATTCAACACATTGAGCTTTCCCCATGCTAATTCATGGCCGAATGTCTTCTCAATGCAGTTTTTCCCATACAGTATTCATTTCTGTGAATATGTTTAAACATTGTGATTTATAAAATAGGAACTGCTGTAATCCCATCGGTCCATCAATTTTGTTCCTCCATTCAATATACAGGCAGTTCTCCGATAACACGTATTTATTAAATGCGATATTGCTGTGGTACCTTTTTTAGGGCACTCCAGCCTGGGGAATTATCATCCCTGCTTCCAATTTGTCTCGCCCTGTCAGAGTTTTACGTATTTCAATGAGATTTCCACTCATTTTCCTAAAGCCCATGGAATACAGGCTCAGTCGCCTCAAATACTGCTCCCACAACAAGCCTGTCATCCAGAGATCAGTCTGGTCATCCTTCACTGCACTCCCTCAATGTCAGGTTTGTCCTTTGTAAGGTAAGGAGACCAAAACTGCACACGATACTGCGCGATGTTCGAGATGGGGTCCAACAAAGGCCCTGTACAGCTGCAGTAAATGATCCTTACCCCTGTATTCAAATCTCCCTGAAATGAAGGTCAATGCACCATTTACCTTCCTAACTGCTTACAGCTCCTGCAATATAGCTTTCAGTGACTGTTGTACAGGGAGATCTGGATTCTTTTCGATGTTACAGTTCCCCACTTGTGGGTCTCTGTATACTGGTCAGCGTGCCAATGCCATTCTTAGTATTGACTTCTGGCTTCAGTACTCACTGCCCTACATGAACTCGGAGGGCTGCGCAGAAGTAAACAAAAGTGCAGCTTACGTTCCTTTATAGGGTAATATTTTTCAACCAATCTCTTTACAAATGCTAGGCTGCCATTGTATGGTTCCCATCAACGTACACAACATCATATCTCTCCCATTGCTCTCCATCGGCCAGGTATTTGCCCAGTCGCTCCATTTGTCTCAGTCACCTTGGAGGTCCTCATCCACTCACAAGCTGACATCGTTTAGTGCTGTCAGCAGACTTGGGAATATTGCATTTGAGACCCTCATCCAAAGATATGATGTGTATTGGAATTAACTGGATCCCAAAACCTGATCCTTGTTATATCCTCCAAGCCTTCCATTCAAAAATCGTGGTTTTATTCCTACTCAGTGTTTTCTGCCAGCTGTCCCATTTGTGGGCGGTACGGTGGCACAGTGGTTAGCACTCACAGGCCTGAGACCCGGGTTCAATTCCCACCTCAGGCGACTGACTGTGTGGAATTTGCACTTCTCCCCGTGTCTGCGTGGGTTTCCTCCGGTGCTCCGGTTTCCTCCCACAGTCCAAAGATGTGCGGGTCAGGTGAATTGGCCATGCTAAATTGCCTGTAGTGTTAGGTAAGGGGTAAATGTAGGGGTATGGGTGGGTTGCGCTTCGGCGGGTCGGTGTGGACTTGTTGGGCCGAAGGGCACGTTTCCACACTGTAAGTAATCTAATCTAATCAAATCTAAAACCATGAACATATATTAGCCCCAGTCCTATAGGAGCTGAAAATATGTTGCTGGTTAAAGCGCAGCAGGTCAGGCAGCATCCAAGGAACAGGAAAGTCGACGTTTCGGGTATAAGCCCTTCATCAGGCTTATTGAACATGTACTTGAACATGGAGTTGGATTGTGCATTGCGAAGTCTGACCAAACAGATGTACTTCCTATCAAAATGTCGGAAATAAATCACCAATAGAAGTATTAATTGCACTGTCGATGACTGTGTTTTATTTTCCTGTACATTCTGCAGAGGGCAGAAACTATTGTGGATAAATGGAACTTAGCAAACGTGATCCAAGCACTATAGATGAATGGAAGGGATCCAAACAGCTACAAAGGGAAAAAAGACATAGCGTGGAGAACTGCTGACCAATTAGCTTGACATCTGTAGGGAAAGTTTTGAAATCTATTACACAGGATGAGATTTTTGATATTTAGAAATTAACAGCAGCAATGGAGAGAATCAGCATGCAAATTTTGAGAGAGAACTCATACTTGATAAACTTCGGAATTGTTTGAAATTGTTTCTTACAGCATAGATAATGGGGAAATAGTAGAAGTGACATATGTTGGATTGTCGGAAGAATTTCTATAAGAACTCAAACAATGAGTTCATAAATGCAATGAATGTGAATGGTATTTGGAAGAATATATGCAAGTGGAAAGTTAAAGTTTGGTTCGCCTTCATTTAAGAGAATCAGAACATTGATGTAAAGACATGTTGAACCAGTTTGACAGCGTGTTGGCGGGACTGTACCTGGAGTATTGTGCACAGTTTTCGTGACCGAATCTTAGGAAGAATATACTGACGACAGAGGATATGCAATGGGCATTTTCCAGATTAATCTCTCAGATGGTGAGATTGCCTAATGAGGAAACTCGGTCTGTGTTCTCTAGTGTTTCAAAGAATGAGAGGTGGGTCACAGTGAAAGTTAGAACATTCACACAAAACTTATGACAAGTTGGAAATGAACAGACTGCTTCCCTGGCTGTCTATCCCACATTCAAGGCAAATAATGACATGATCTGGGGCAGGACAGGTAAAACTACAGTAAGGAGGAAATCCTTCACTTGGAAGGAACTAACTAACACAGGGGCTGCTGGCAGGGCAAGATTGGGGAGAATACCCAGATAATCTACAAGTGTGTCAAGTGGAACAGAATATGGAGGGAACAGTTAGGACTCATTCATGACTTGCTAAGTTACACCCAAATCAACTTTAGTGGTAGGAGACAGGAGGTAGTGGTAGAAGACTGTTTGTGCGACAGGAGGCCAGTGACCAGTGGTGTACCCCAGAGATCAGTGTTGTGGCCCTTATTATTTGTGATTTGGAGGTGCTGGTGTTGGACTGAGGTGGACAATGCTAAACATCACATAACACCAGCTTACAGTCTAACACGTTTATTCAGAAGCACGAGCATTCTAAGCACTGCTTCTTCATCAAAATGCACAACCACCTGATGAAGAAGCAACACTTCGAATGCTCGTGCCTCTGAGTAAACATGTTCGACTATAAGCTGATGTTGTGTGATTTTTAACCTTATTACTTGTGGTATTCATAAATGATGCAGCTTATATGGACGAGGGGTGGACGGGGTCATCAGTAAGTTTGTGTTTGATACAATGATTGTCCAGATGGTTGGCAGTGAGAAGGAAATTCTTATGTTTCAGGAAATTACAGAGGAAATGGTCAGATGGCTGGATCAATGGCAGATGGAACGGAATTCTGATAAATATGAGGTGATGCACTTTGGAAGAAGGAACCAGGCAGGGGAGTACTCAATGAATGGCAGCACACTAAGAACGTCAGAGTGTGCTTCTCCACACATCCCTGAATGTGACTGGACAAGTTAATGCACAATTTGAGAAAACATAGGCGCTGTTAACATAACCTTTATTCATCGAAGCATAGATTATAAGAGCTATGCAGAAGTTCGGTGATGCCAAGATGGAATATTGTGCGTATTTCTGGGAACCACATTACAGGGAGGATGCGATTGCACTGGAGGGGTTGCAGAGGAGATTCACCAGGATGTTCCCTTGGATGGAGCATATCAGCTATGGAGAGAGGGTGGATAAGCTCGGGTTGTTTAGTTTGGAGGAGAGAAGGATGAGGGGGCCGTGATTCAGAAGGGTAGGTTTACGAGGGACATAGACACATTGGATCGACAGCAGCTGTTCCTTTTAGTCAAAGGGCCACAATTTTAAAGTGAAGGGTTTGAGGTTTCGTGAGGATTTGAGGACTGTTTTTCACCCAGAGTGTGTTGGGGTTTGGAATGCGCTTCTTGAGATGTGAGTTATTATGGTAACTTCTAAACCATTAGAAAATACACGGTTGTGCACTTGAAATGCCATAAGATTCTCGGCTACAGGCCTTGTGTCAGAAAGTGGGAATGTAGACCATGCTGTATTCCTGATGGTACAGAGTCTGTACTTCTGGTTGTGGACAGTTAATCATTGTGTAGCTTAAGATAGGAATTGATGGTTTTCTGAAGAATATCTTATCAAAACTTATATGAGTGAACTTCTAATATCTTCTGAAAATATGTCAATGGCAAAAGTAAGAGAAAAATGTGAAACTTTCTTACAGTCTGTTACCAAATAATTGAGGACCGGGAAATAGCAGAACTATGGAACAAATATTTCAGTTATGCCTTTACAGAAGAAAACAAAGCAAAAAAGAAAATTTCCTAGCTATACGAGGGAACTTTAATCTGGTGAGAAAAAGGGAATAGAATGAAATTAGCAACGAACAGTTTTAGAGAAAGTATTGGATTGAAAATAATGAGCATATACAAAGTGAATAGAGATTTATGAAATGGGAATCACATTTAACAAAGTGGCTTTTAGCAAAATTATGGCGAAGGCATCAATGCAATACATAAAGTCATGAATTGACTTTATGTCTTTAGCTCCAGAAGTCCAATATGATCAGTTGGTATTACTGGGGGATTTTCTGGATGTTCTTACATGAAGACAGATGCAAAGTAACTGGTTATTTCTCGAACATTCCCCTGTTCTCCACAATGACCTCTCCTCTCCCGATTACAAATTTCCACATTTGACCTTGCTTTTATATTGTTTCCTTTGAAATATCGATCGTAGATTGATGCAGTCTTTGTGTTCCTGTTTGTTAGCATGTATGTTCTCTTTTTGATTTCCTTTTCAGTTTCATGGCCTTCCTTTTTGGATCGTTAATTTCTGAGAATTCTCAGGTTTTCACAATAGCTGGAATTCTTCTGAAATCACTTCCTATGATTAAAATATTTTCTATATTGTTATGTTAGCCATCATTGAGTCACTTTCCCTTTCTTTGGTGTTTGTACCAGAAATAAATAGACGTATTTTTCAGACTTTGCAGTATTTCTAATAACTCCTGGTCCTGACCAGATATATTCAGGAACACCGCAGGAGGATAGGAGGATAGAGAAGAAATTTGCGGGAGCACTGCTTGGCGCTTTTCCATCATTGCTGGTCAACGAGTGAGGTCCTGGATGGCTGGAGGATAGCGAATGCTGAGCCCGTATTCAAGAAAGGCTACAATGATAAACCTGGGAACTAAAGACCAGTAAACCTAAAATCTAGTGGGTAGGATACTTGAGAAGATTCGGATACATTATAGATACATGCATTTGAAAAGAAGAGGGTGTGATTCGAAGTAAGATTAGAATGGTGCTGGAAAAACAGAGAAGGTCATTCGTGGAGCAGGAAAATCGATGTTTCGAGCAAAAGCCCTTCATCAAATTCAGCACAGGAGTTTGTATAAAAGAGATCATCACTCACAATTTTGTTGGAATTCTTTGATAAAGTGACCAGCAATGTTGAGGAGGTCCGGGTGGTATACGTAGTCTAGGTTGATTCCAGTAAGGCCTTTAGTAAGATTCCACATGACACGCTGCTCTGGAAGGTTAAATCACGTGGAATTGAAGGGGAGCTGGCAAATTAGATACAAAATTGCCTTGATGCTAGGAAGCAGAGCATAATATTGGAAAAATGCCGGTCCGAATGAAGGCATGTGACTAGTGGAATGCTTCATGCATTGGTGCTGGGACAACTGCATATTACATAAATCTATGATTTAGATAAGAATGTACAGGTTGGAAGATGACACTAAAATAAGCAGCATCATGGAGAGTGAGGTAGGTTATCAGAAATTTCAGAAATTACAGCAGTACTTTGATCCACTGGAGAAGTGGGCTGAGAAATGGTAAATGGAGTTTAATATAGATCAGTGTAAGGTTCTGCATTTTCGAAAGTCAAATCAAGGTTGGAGTTTCCTGGTGAATGGTTGGGTCCTAAGGAGTGTAGTGGAACAGAGGGACCTTGGAATTCAGGTGCGTGGTTCCCTGAAAGTTGACTCAGAGGTAGACAGACAATGACGAAAGCTTTCGGCACACTGGCCTTAATCAGTGTATATCACTGAGTATCGACATCAGGGACTTACGTTGCCGTCATATAGGATGCTGGTGAGGCCATACTGGTAGCATAATGTTCAGTTTTGTTCAATTTGCTACAGAAAGAGTGTTATTAAATTGGAAAGACTGCTGAAGAAATTTACAAGGTTGTTACTGTCTCAATGGTATGAGTTATCGGGAGAGGTTGGACAAGCTAGGACTTTTTACTTTAGCGTGTATGAGGCTGAGGGGGATCTGACAGAAGTGTATAAGATCACGACAGGCATGGACCGAGTGAATGCACTCAGTCTTTTTTCCCAGGGTTGGGTAATCATGGACTAGAGGGCATCAGTGTAAGGTCAGAGGGGACAGAATAAAAGAGGAACAACTGTTTTACACACAGGCTGGTACACATATGGAATGTGCTGCCAGCGGAAGTGGTTGAGGCGGGAACATTAAAAACATTTAAAAAGGCATCTGGACAAAACATGGATAGGGAAGGATTAGAAGGATATGGAGCAATGGCAGGGAAATGAGTTTAGCGTGGATGGACATTTTGGTCAGAATAGACTGGGTTGAGCCGAAGAGCCTGTCTCCGTGCTGTCGGACTCTATGGCTCAAACAACCATTGCTTGTCACTCACTGAATGTTATATTATACTTTCCTAATTCACTGAAACTAACTTGACCCTCGAGCCTCCAGTTTTCCATGATGTTGAACCAGAATGTTCAGTCATTCTATATTGTATACAGGCACCTTGTAAAGTGCACCTTATTGATGCCACTATTCCTTAAAAGCTGCTTCAGAGCAAGGTTATTATTAGCCCCCCTGACCACACAACACCAAATCCTAAATAACCTGCTCTATAGTTTGCTTCACAACATACTCTTCAACATATCTCATATATACTGATGGAATTTATTTTTTACAACATGAGCAATCACTAAGTTAATGCAGTTTAGATGCAACTTGAGACCATCCAATAAGACCACAGTATCCACAATACTTGCATTTCTAATTTGCAGAGCATATGATACTCAGATTTTTCGCAAGTGTTTTGGTTTAGAAGTATAATGCACCAATATTTGCTTTTGCCTTGCTATTTGTATGCTCCACCTGAACTGATTCTGTGGAATCTGAGGGATACGTCTGTGTCGTTGTTAGTGATACAAGACAAGACATTCGGGGAGGCTGAACTCGACGCTGAGATGATCTGAAGAAACATCCATCGATTCAGGACAAGCAACAATATCCTCCCCACTCTGTCTGGATAAGTGTCACCGTATTCTCTCTATTCTCTCACACTCACTGTATATCTGTTATAGCACCGACCCCCGAACTAGGTTCATGCTCTATCTCCAAATACAGCTCAGGCACTACCTATGTGTACCGTACTGAGCTATCAGCCTCGGTTCTGCCACTTTCCTCTGCTGCCTGTCCCGAAGTCCACCTTGGAGGATGGTCACCCGAAGGTCCGAGGCTGAATGTCCTGGACTACTGAAGTGTTCCCCAACTGGGAGGGAACCCATCTGTCTGTTGATTGTTGTGCGATGCCCATTCATCCGTTGTCGTAGCCTTTTCTCGGTTTCCCCAATGTGCCATGCCTCCGGGCATATGGGTTCATGTCACATTATAGGTGACCACCACAGCATTATACACACACACACACAGATACTCCTGCACACACATACTCTCACATATACATGAACACATGGACACACACAAACAGACACGCACACAGACACCCACACACACCCTTACAGGCACAACCCCTCCCCACACATACACATGCACCCCCTCACAGACTTAAGACACTCCGTACTCACTACACACACACACATATACTTTCTCACACTCACAACACCCAACCCAGACAGACAGACAGACAGACAGACACACACACACACACACACACACACACACACACAGACAAAGACCCATAGGCACACGTATATTTTGTGGGGTGAATTTGTACTTGTACAATGTACTTTGCTCAAAAACTGCATGCATTTATGTCGAACTCTGAGCTCAAAACTGCACGAATTTATGTAAAACTACGTTATCTCACTTTTTAGATTAGAATCAATCTAAACATTAGGGCATAGACAGAGAACACAGGGGGCCAACACCTTCAACATATCGTCTAGCTGTCAGCATTGTTAACAGCTACCCCGAGAATGCAACTTTTTAAAGAAAAGGTTTCGTGATTTACACATGAAAGAAGTGAAACTATCACTGTATTCTAACAGATAAAAGACTTAACAGACAATCACTTTCTCAATGTATAATTTAAGTGACATCACACTGTAAATTTTTGCTATAAATTCTGTGTTGCGATTGAGCCCTCCACTATCACCTGATGAAGGAGCGTCGCTCCGAAAGCTAGTGTGCTTCTAATTAAACTTGTTGGACTATAACTTGGTGTTGTGTGATTTTTAACTTTGTACACCCCAGTCCAACACCGGCATCTCCAAATTATTAAATCTGAAGGAGCTGTGATCACTCTTTCTAAAATTATGTCCAACTGAAACGTCAGTCACCTGGCCAGACTCATTAGCCAATACGAGGTCCAGGATGGCTCTTCCTCTCGTTGGACTATCCACATACTGTTGCAGTTAACAAATTCTGCCCCGTCTTAGCCTCTTGCTCCAATGGACTCCCAGTCATTATTGGGGATGTTAAACTCACTCACTGTGACCACTCTGTCTTTAATGCACCTTTCCTTAATCTACGTGCATATTTGTTCTTCAAACCCTCCGTGGCTGTTGGAGGGATTATAGTAACGCAATAACGCATCCATCTTATTTTTGAGCTTTACCCATATTGATGCAGTGGATGATCTCTCCTGTATGTCTTCAAGTGCAGATAAAGCATTCTCCCTGGTTAGTAAAACAACTCGTCCATCTCTTTTACCTTCCTCTCTACCTCATCTAAAACAATGAAACCCTGGAACTTTGAACGGCCAGTCCTTTCCCTCTGTCAACCAGGTCTCTGTAAAGCCGCAACATCATAGTCCCATGTATGGATTCAGGCTCTCAGTTCATCGGTCTTACTCATAATAATTCTTGCATTGAAATAAAAAAACTTCAGTCCAACTCCATCAGATCCTGACCTGATATTTGCTTTGGGTTTCCCTGATGTAAATTCTCCTCGTCTATTCTCTGGCAACAGGAGATTACAAAAGACTGTCAGTAAAGCAGAAAATATTGGAAACAGACAATTTCAGTTTCCTCCATTGTTCCTTAAATCTGTACATTGCATCACACACTGTCCAATTCGAATAAACTGCTGGATAATTATCTTGCTTCAAACAACCGTCTCTAGCCTCTCGCTGCACATTCTTCAACTCGCTCTGGACCCATTGGATTGACTGCTTTCTTATCCCTCTCTCAATCAAATCTCTGTAATATTTACATCGTAGTTATATATACTCATTAAAGCTGCAAGCTCCAAGCTCATCTGTCTTGCCTGACATACTGCTCACATTAAAATCAGCATACATCAGACTGCCAGCCCCATTGTGTTCACTCCTCTCTGCCATTTTGTTGTTGGTCTTAGCTGTACTGGGATTAGTCTCCAACTGCTCTTCAGTCACTCTGCTTGTGGACGTACTGCTCTGGCTCAACCCTCCCTCCCCCACCGCCACATTTGTTTAAACCCTCCTGAGTGACAATAGCAAACTTGCCTGCCAGGAGATTGCTGCCAGTTCACGTCCATCAAGTCCTTCTTGTGTATTTCATACTGACCCAGGATTCCCAATGACCCACATATCGGAGATTGCTGCCGGTTCAGCTGCATCCCGTCCTTCTTGTGTCTATCCTACCGACCGGGGAATCCCAATCATCCACATATTGGAAGTGTGGCCTACCCTACGAGCTCTTTGGCCATGTTTTAAACTGTACTACCTTCCTATTCCTAACCTCACTGCCACGTGGCATAATCTAGTCTCTCCAACATTCAAGTATTCTTTCAGCACATCTCCGGCAAGAACTTTTCTTTAAAATGGATAGACTTGACAATGAAAACTTAAGTGTGACCTCATTAACCAGGAAAGTGGAACCCAATGAATCAGTCGTAATGACCATAGGATCTGATATCTATCACCTCCATCAAACCTGTGTGACAAGGTATACATATGGAGCATCTATTTGTAGATGGACGAGGATAAACAGAAGTTTGTCCAAAAGACCAGAAAATGTCATAACATGCCAGTCAGCCGGTTTACTTTGCTGTTCAATTGGATTTTAGCTATTCTGTTCCTTTTTATGATAGGGTCTTTACCCTGCATCCCTAGAGGGTCAGAAAGTGCCCAATATCTTTGTGCGCTCCCTACGTAGGGAGCATTCAGTGCCAGGCGATGGGGTGTGGGGAATCCCAGGGTGGCTCGACGAAAGGCTGCATGCAGTGACGGATGGACTCAGGGATTGAGAGAGACAGAGTAGGTAATCAGGGACATGCACTCACATAAGTAGCTGGGCAAGATTCCCAAGCATGCGGGGAGCCCGAGCACCAGAGCCACTTTTACAATAAACCCCTCATATTTGCAGCAATTCTCCATCAAACAGAAGCAAATATATTGTAGATTACAGAAACCTGAAACAAACAGTAACATACTGTGGAGAGAGAAAAACGTTAATTCTCCCAGTGCAGACACGGGAGGTTGTGAAAACGCCACAAAGACAGGGTCCAGAGATTGGAATTGAACCAAGTCCCTGGCACTGTGAGGCAGCAGTGTTGTGTCACCATGCTACCCAATGATGGACAATAGGATTAGGACAGTTACATTAGGATATTTTCGACAGTCAGTTAACTGGAATGCTCTCACTCAGCCTGTCTAAGATTGCGAAGCCTTTATACAGCAGCAGAGGACAATTTAAGAAGCAATAAAGTGGTGAACATGTAAGCTAGCTCGCTGTAGAAAACGCGATTGCAGGAGTTTTGTTAAGATATATAAATGGGGAGAGTGAACATTGGAGAACCAGAAATTGAGGCTGGCTGCAGAGAAATGGAAAACAAAGAATTGGAGAATGACCTGAATAGGTACTTTCCATCAATCCTCACAATGGTAGACACTAGGAACATTGCAGAACTGCAAGCGAGTCAAGGGTGCGGGATGGGGTTAGTGATCGCTGTGGAGGAGGTAATGGGGAAGCTACAATGTTTGAAAATGGATAAATCACACAGACTGGACGGATAACAACCAAAGTTCTGAAGGAATTAGCGGAGGAGGTTGTGAAACCATTGGTCGTGACTGTTCAGGAATAACTATCATCAGACAGAGTCTCAGAGAACTGGAAAATGGATAATGTAAAATGTCTGTGTCAGAAGGAAGAAAGGCAACTAACAGGAAATCATAGGGCAGTTTAGCCTGGCATCTGTCGTTATTAGAGATTTAGAGTACATTGCTAGCAATGATATTGCAGAGTACTTCGAGGTACATGGTAAAATAGGCTGAGTCAGCATGGCTTCATCAAGGAGTGGTCCCGCTAACAAGTCTGTCAGAATTCTATCAGAAGATAATGAGCAGGTTTGACAAAGGGAGGATGTGATGTGATTTGCAAATAGGGAGTGTGTTAAATTTGAATCTGTGTTAAATTGAATCATGTTAATTTATTGGTTACAACTTGCATAAGCAGATGTATAAAAACAGCTAAAAATTGGAAAGGAGCACGTCAAGAGCAGGTAAATAAAGTAAGGATAGAGGGTCGGGTGATATGTTGTCTCTCCATGATAGGGGAGTGGTGGAGCCCATTGTGGATCTCAGTGACCATGTCTGGAGTAAATGTTACATGCAAGCAGAACTCTGGTTCGAGGTCGATGAGCTGGAGTTTGAGTTTCAAACATTGAGAGGCACCAGGGAGGGGGAGATTTCCCTGGATGCTGTGCTTCAAGAGACAGTTACACTCCTTAGATCAACTGACTCAAATTCAGCCAGTGGTTAGAAAGCAGAGGGTTTGGCTATGAGTGAGGCAGATAGAGAGATCCAGGAGGTAGAGTTGCAGGAGCCTCAGCCCCTGTCCGTGTCTAACAGGTTCAAGAGTCTTGTTCCCTGTGTGAATGGGAATGGGGATTGCAGGGAGGATGAGTTGATTGGCCTCAGTACCAAGTTGAGGGAAGTTTCAAGTAGGGGAAGAGAAGAGAAATATTATTGTAATTGGGGATAGTATTGTTAGCGGCATAGACACTGTTCTCTGTGACTGGTATTGAGAGTCTTGAAAGTTACGTAACCTACTGGTGTTTGGGTAAGGGATATCTCATCTGGGCTGCAGAGTAACTTGGAGTGGGAGGGTAAAGATCCATTGGTTGTTGTCTGTGTAGGTACCAATGACAGAGATAAAACTAGGGCAGAGGTTCTGCTCAGGGATACAAAGAGCTCGGAGCTAAATTAGAAAACAGAATTAAAAAAATAATCTCTGGATCGCGGCCTGAGCCAAGAGTTAGTTAGCACAGGGGCAGCAGGAAAATGCGTTGCTCAATGTTTGATGTGGGAGAAATGGGGTTGTATCATGGGACATTGACACCAGTACTGGGGAAGGAGGACACTGTTCCGATCAGACGGTTTTCTTCTGAAACGTGTTGGGACCAAAGTCCAAGCAAATCGCATACGTATGGGCTGTAGACTGGACCTTAAGCTAAATGGGGGTGGGGTGGTGTCAAGTCAAGGGAAAATTAGAAAACCCGCAGAACCGAAGAAGAAGGCGTTTGGTATGCTTTCCTTTATTGTTCAGAGTATTGAGTACAGGAGTTAGGAAGTCATGTTGCAGCTGTACACAACATTGTTTAGGCCACTGTTGGAATATTGCATGCAATTCTGGTCTCCTTCGCATCAGAAAGACGTTGCGAAACTTGAACGGGTTCAGAAAAGATTTACAAGTATGTTGCCACAGTTGAAGGATTTGAGATACAGGGAGATGCTGAACAGGCTGGGGCTGTTTTTCCTGGAATGTCGGAGGCTGAGGGATGATCTTATCAAGGGTTACAAAATTATGAGGGGCAAGGATATGATAAAAAGACAAAGTCTTTTCCCTCGGGTCAGGGAGTCCAGAACGAGAGGGCATAGGTTTAATTTGAGAGGGGAAAGGTATGAAAGAGACCTAAGGGGCAACTTTTTCACGCAGAAGGTGGTGAGTGTATGGAGTGAACTGCCAGAGGTAGTGGTGGAGGCTGGTACAATTGCAACATTTAGGAGGCGGTGGATGGGTATATGAATAGGAAGGGTTTGGAGAGACATGGGTTGGGATATCTGGTCTGCATGGGCAGGTTGGACCGAAGGGTCTGTTTCCATGCTGTACATCTCTATGACTCTATGACTCTAAGTTATTCAAATCTCCAGTACGGACGCAGAGAGTATGGAAAGTGTTAACAATCAAACTTCAAACTTTCAGGACAAACAAATGACGATGAGAAGAGGGATGGTTAATACCGGGTTGAACTGTGATATCGGAATGCATGCAGTATAGGGAATATGGTAAATAAGCTTGTGACTCATACACAAATTGGCAGGTCGTCATCACGGAGACATCGCTGGATCAGGATTGCGAGCTGAATATTCAAGGATATGCATCCTATCAAAAAGACAGGCAGTTGGGCAGAGGGGATGGGGTTTTCTTTTTGGAAAGAAATGAAATTAAATCAATTATAAGAAATGAAGTTAAGTCAAATGGTGTAGAATCTGTGTCAGTAGAATTGAGGAATCAAAAAGGTAAAAACAAGTAGTTGGAGTTCTATTCAGGCCTCCAAACAGTACTCAGGAGCTGGTGTGCAAGATACTAAAAAGATGTGTAGGAAAGACAAAGATACAGTGATCATGTGGGATTTCATTACGGAGGTGGGTTGGGAGTTCAGCTTGATGTGATTTGCAAGAAATGGAATTTCTAAAATATCTATGAGATGGCTTTTTGGAGCAGCTTGTGCAGGCAGACTAGGTGAGGGAGCTTAAGATGAAGGAAATCATAGAAGGCAGTGATCATAACACGATTGAATTTACTTTACAATTTCACATGGAGAAGTTAGAATCAGAGGTAGTGGTATTAAAGCTGAATAAAGGCAATTACAGAGGCATGAGAGAGGAGCTGGATAGAATTGACTGGTAGAAGGGCCCAATAGGAAAGACAGTGGAGAATCAATGAAAGGAGATTTTTGCAGTAATTCAGCATGTAGCAGAGATTTTCCCGGAGTAAAAAGAGGCATGGGACATGGAGAATGAGGTGACCATGACTGACAAGGGAAGTCAGGTATAGCATAAAAGCAAAAGAGAAAAGATATAATGTGTCAAAGTGCAGTGGGAAACCAAAGGGTTGGGAAACTTACGAAGACAAAA
Organism: Hemiscyllium ocellatum; assembly: GCF_020745735.1. Lineage (NCBI taxonomy): Eukaryota > Metazoa > Chordata > Chondrichthyes > Orectolobiformes > Hemiscylliidae > Hemiscyllium > Hemiscyllium ocellatum. The sequence continues at coordinate 552,933 of NW_026869319.1, forward strand.
CAGAGGCCAAAAAAATAAAATAAGGAGGGAGGTTATTAAATATGGGGGTAAGCTATCCAGTAATATAAAGGAAGCCAGGAAGAGTTTCTTTCGATATATAAAATACAAAAGAGAGGCAAAAGTGGGCATTTTGTTGCTGGAAAATGACACTGAGAGATAGTAGTGGGGAACAAGAAAATGGCTGAGGAACTGAATAATTACTTTGCATCAGTTTCATGGTGGAAGACACGAATAATATCTCCAACATTCAGGAGAGTGAGGGACTAGAGCTGAGTATGGTGGCCACCACCATGGAGAATATTCTAGGAAAAAGCTGAATGGCCTAAAGTTGGTTAAATAACCTGAACCAGAGGGATTAAATGCCTGTGTTATAAGGGGGATAGCTGAAGAGTTAGTGGAGGTGATGGTGGTGATTTTTCAGGAATTGCTGGAGAAATGAATAATCCCAGAGCATTGGAAACCCATTAACGTGACATCCGTTTTTACCCAGGGAATATGTCAGAAAAGACAAAAAAAATTCACAATGAACAGCTTAACCACGGTCGTGGATAAGATCCTGGAATCTCTTGTGAAGGATGAGATTTCTGAATACTTGGAAGTGTTTGGTAAAATAGGACAAAGTCAGCATTGTTCCTCAAGGGAAGGTCATGCCTGACAAATTTGATGGAAATCTTTGAAGAAGAAATGAGCAGGCTCGATCAAGTACAGCCAATGGATGTTATTCACCTGGACACCAAGAATGCCTTTGACAAGGTGTCACACAGGAGATGACTTTGTATGAGAAGGTCCGTGGTGTTAGAAGCAAGGTAGCGGCATTGATACAAGCTTGTCTGTCTGACAGAAAGCAGAGAGTGGGGATAAAATGGTCCTTTTCAGAATGGCAGCCAGTGACAAGAGATGTTCCACAAGGCTCAGTATTGGAATCATAACATTTTACTTGTTATGTTAACAATCTAAATGATGAAACTGTGGGCACTCTGCCGAAGTTTGCAGACGATACAAAGATATGCAGATGGACTGGTCGCATAGAGGAGGCAGAGAGGCTGAAGAAGGAATTGGCCAGGTAAAGGGGTTGGCAGATGCATTCCACCGTCGGAAAGTGTGAGGTCATGCACTTTGGCAGGAAGAATAGAGCATGGTCTATTTTCTAAATGGGGAGAAAATTCAGAAATCTGAAGTGCAAAGGGACTTGGGAGTTCTAGTGCAGGGTTCTCTTAAGGTAAGCTTGCAGGTTGAGGCAACAGTTAGGAGGGCAATTGCATTTATTATTGATATCATTTATTAGGAGGAGAATTGAATGTAAGAACAGGCTGTATACAGCTTTGGTCAGACAACATTTGGAGTGTTGCGTGCACAGTTAAGCCCTATACCTCAGGAGAGATGCTCTGTCCCTGGAGCGTGTTCAGAAGATTTTCACGGAAATAGTCACAGGAGTGAAAAGATTATTGTATGAGGAATGTTTGAGTCTTTGGTCATACTTGATAAAGTTTAGAAGGAAGAGAGGAAACATACAGAATACCGAATGACCTGAACAGAGTGGATGTTCATAAGATGCTTCCATTGGTAGGAGAGACCAGGACCCAAGGACACAGCCTTAGCTTAAAAGGAACACCTTTTAGAACATTGATAAGGAGAATCTTCTTTAACCAGGGAATGGTGAATCTTTGAAATTTATTGGCGGAGAAGGCTGTCTGGCCATGTCATTGAGTAAATTTGATATGGAGATAGTTTTATTATCCAAGGGATCAAGGGTTACGGGGAGAAGGTCGAAGAATTTGTTTGAGAAACTTATCAGCGATGATTGAATGTCGTAGTGGACTCGATGGGCAAACTGGCTTAATTTCTGCTCCTATGTCTTATAGTCTTATGGTCTAAACCTCATGGAGGCACCTTGCATCTCTGAGAATATGGATTCATGTTCTTCATGAAGGTCAGAAGCTGGTGGGAATAGTTAACTGTTTTAGAATGAATATATTGTGGCTGCTGTCAGGTGGATAATATGACATTCAGTGCAGGATCACACACCCACTGCACTGTATTCACGTGGGGAGAGTTTATTCAAAACCCGGTTCTCTCTATCTCTCTCAATCGCCTGGGGATTGGAGGTTGGGGTGAGTAGGCGTACCATCCTCAGAGGCACTTAAACTATTCAGAATCATGCATCCTGAATGAATCAACAGTCAGGGAATTTATCACCTTCTCATTCTCTGTTTAGAATATAAGAAGTGATTGCCCATCCCCCTCAAGGTTCAATGCAATCACTTCTTATTATCTCACAGCGCTACAGATCAAACTTCACTCACTTCTCATGGTACTATCATCCCAGGGATTAATCCGGTGGAACTCCTGTTCATTCTCTCTGTGTTAAGGAGATCACTCCTTATAAAGGAGATAAAATCTGTCCACAATACCCCAAACAATGCCTCAACAACGCTCTCACAGTTGATCACAATGACCCCTTTCCCTCACTTTGCTGGCTCCATTTCCTACATGTGACACAGAAAACCATTCATTTACAATGCACTGCCACTGATGGGGATTTTAAAACATCCTGACATCTGTAAGTTAGCATCAATAAAGCCAGCACCAGAGGTGCCTATCGAGATGTGCATCACTCTTGGGGAGAGACTCAATCACAAAGAATACAACTAAACAGTGAATGACCACCTACCTGAATGGAAATCAGTTGCAGGAATATGGGATACAGGCAGAGGAAGGGAGTTATCTTTTCTTTTATTCTTCCCTCACGGGATGTGTGCAGCCCTGGCCAGGTCAGCATGTCATGCCGACCTTGAACTGAATGGCTGGTTCAGCTGTTCCACAGGGTAGTAAAGAGTAAAACGCAGTACTATGGGTTTGCAGTCACACAGAGACCTGACCAGGGAAGAATGGCCTTCTCTGCTGGGCAAGAGGCAAGCTGATATCAACAGATTATTATTTTATGGCTCTAGATTATGAACCAATGACGTAACCACCATGCACTGTCTTCCTATCTTTCTAATTCTGTGCCGACAACAGCGTAACAATTGCAATTATTTTGCAATGGACACGCGGTAAGAAGGGACTTGAAACAGCTTTATGCGTAGATTAGCAAAGGCTCAAACGATGGTTTATTCAGGAGTTGTACTGAGGCTGAGGAGGAGACTGGGATGTCATGATTGTTGTACTGGAAAGGATTGGTGAGTGGGGAGGGTATGGAAATGTAAACTTGTGCAAGAGAAAATGAATCAAGGAGAACAGTCTGTTCCATTCTCGCATATTGGTGCGTAATTTGTATATGATTATTTGCTAGTTATAATTTGGAAGGAATGGAATCTTTGATTAGAACTGAAATCATTGACTTGCACCTTTCCAAAATTTGCATATTATGACCATCAATTCAGTTCAGACAGATTCATTAGGCAAATACAGTGACTTACCAGGTTTACCAACTATAGCAAGGAATGAATAGTAACCAGCTTGAATAACCATCTGTACATCTTCAATCCGTCAAGCTAATGATATCCAAGGCTGGGAAAGCCAGAAAAGACCCGATGATAAACTCCTGTCCATTGCTGGAAATTTCCAGTCGAATATTCTCAGATCCTAATCCATCATTGGAACATTCCAGTCTAATGTTCCCAGATTCTGATCTCTCCTCCCTCTCTCTCTGAAGCTACTGATATCTGTTACTGGTGTGGATATTGCTCCCGCTCATACTATGGGATAACACATTGAACACATTCTCTTACTGATAGAAGAAGGAAACTTTTTAGGGATCCATAGGATCTATGGAGACTCACATAATCACAATGGCTGAACAAATAGCTCCAGCTAACCTCTTTCAATTTGATACTGTTTTAATAAACTTCAAAATAACTATGAACATTTACGCATTCTGGATGTGATATGTAGTGTGACTGAAGGAAGGAATGTTGGAGATGGCAGGTTGATTGGTGTAATCATGCAGTCTGCCTTGAATATAAAGGCAATGCCAGAGGTTTTAACAGAACATAAGCATGCTTCTCTGCTCATAAATGGAGAAATCGATCCTGTGATTAGTGAACAGTCATTTTGCAAAATCAGTAAAACATTGAGAGAATGTCTTCCGTCCATGTGCCTCAGACAATGTGGGTTTATAACAATCAAACAACATGCATATGTTAACAGAGAATTCTACGTGGCAAGTACAATTCAGATTGTTTTTCCAGAATCAGAGAGGGAAAGTGTGAGTGTTGACTTTGTCAATGTTAAGGAACTGTGAGGAAGTATCATTTCCTGACTTCAATTACATTGTGATTATAACATTAGGGAAAAGACAGAAGATGGAGAGGACTGGAGGACATGGCTGTTCATACTGGGAAGCGGTACCTTGCTGTTTCCTCGTTATCAGTATTGGAACGTTACACTTTAAAACTCATATGAAGAACAGATTCAAGGATACAGCTACAATGAGAAATTAGCAGGGACAATATTAATGAAATGCATTTATGCAATACAAAATACAGAGACTAAATGATTTTCTATACAGACTAAAATATGCAAAGTAAAAAGAAAAAGGATTGTTAAAATGCACTCCTGACATGGAGCTATATAAATTGAAATGTGTATTAGAAAACGAGGAAAGTGGTGTGCAAACTTTATCAATCACTATTTGATCCACCGTGGAGATGCTGATTTCCCCTCTGTCAGTGATACCCCTTACTGAGATTTTCTGGCCCAGTCTCTCACACAGTATCTGGTGGTGGAGTGGGAGTGTTAGTTGGGGTTATCATTTCCTGCTGATCATGGCACAGTTTATTTTAAAAATCCACCCTCGCCATGGAACTCGTCTACTCGTCTATTGGGATTTGTTCAGCTGTCCGTAACCCAGCTCTGTGATATTATTGGAAAGAATTGATCTGGGATGACAGCCAGTATCAGCACAGCGCTCCCAGGGTATGGCACCCAGACAAAAGGCTTGCAGTTCAGAGGAATATCTAAAGAAAACTTCCAACTTTTGTCTGTACGTATTTATCTACCCTCATGTTGTCTTCTGATCTATCTGACTTCATCCTCATTTAACAACGCTTCCTTACCCACTCTGTCAGTCGCTCCTCTTTCTATCCTCTCTCAGTTTACCTCCCTTCACTTTGTTTTTCTCTGTTTATTTCTATCTCACACCATCTATCTCCACACACTCACTCTAGCTCCAATTGTGCTGTTGAACAGCTTGTGACCCTACAATGGGTTGACTGACCTCCGTCGGTGTTATCATAATTCTGCGGCTCTCTGACCCACAATAAATACTTTAGGTGCCTGGACAGATAAGCTGTTCCAGTGACAGGTACAGTGCACAATCACCCATTATCTCTTCCTGTTCTTCTCTGATGTACAGCTGCCTTGAAATGTCTGTGTAAACAAAAAAGACTGAATGAAATTCAAGCAGTCGAGAAGGCGTTCATGACTGCGTATTTCAATCAGGATTTAATGAAGGATGAGATTCCAGAATAGCATGAGCAATGAATGAAAAACAGGGCAACATAAGAAATGGCAGCTGAGTACAATGTGTGGTTCCAAGTAGGTGTTATGGGATTATCGCTAGATTATCAATCCAGAAAAATCAGCTCCTGTTCTGTGGACCCAGGTTCGAATCCCGCCACTGCAGATAGTGGAAATTCAATTCAATAATTTAAAAAAAGCTGGAATTAAGAATCTACTGATGAGAATGAAATCATTGCCGATTGTCAGAAAGGAAAACCCAATTGCTTCACTAATATCCTCCAGTGAAGTAATCTTTCATCCTCACTCCAGACCCAAAGCAATGTGATGACTCTCAATTACCCTCTGAAATGGTCTAGCGTGTCATTCAGTTATACCAATCGCTACAAAATCTCAAAGAAATGAAACCAACAGGTGGACCAAAAGGTATTGATCTGACCACCGAAAAAGTCAGTTGGAAACATCACTGTTGAAGCTGCAAAGTCCTCCTTACTAATACCTGAAGGCTGCCAATATTGAGACAACTACCTTACAGACGAGTCAAGCAACAGCCCGACATAGTCATGCTCATGAAATTATAACTGACAGAAATACCCCAGAAATCACCGTCACCATCACTGGATATGTCCTGGCCTAAGCTCAGGACCGCTTCAGCGGAGGGGACGATACATTCTGGAGGTAGTTGCTCTGCGAGCCCCCAAAATTAACTCCAAACCCCATGAAGTCCCATGGCTTTAGATTAAACATGGGCAAAGCAGCCTTACTGACTCCCATGTAACCTCATTCCTCAGCTGAATCAGTACTCCTCCATTATGAACAAAACTTGGAGAAAGCACTGACTGTGAAAAGGGCACAAAGTGTATTCTGGCTGAGGAATTTCGAAGTCAACCATCAAGAGTGGTTTGGCAGCCCTACTACTGATCACGCTGGTCGGGTCCTAAAGGATATATCTACTTGATTGGGTCTGTGGAAGGTAGTGAGGGAATGAACGAGAGGGAAAAAAAATCATACCTGATGTCATCCTTACCAAACTACCAACAGCAGATGCATCTGTCCAAGACAGCATCAGTAAAACTGACCACTGCACTGTTGTTGAGGAGACAAAGTCTCACAGTCACACGGAGAATAAACTCTTTTGTATTGTGTGGCACTATCACCATGCTAAATGGAAGTCATCCAACAGATCTAGCGCCTCCATAAGACGCTGTAGTCCATCAATAGCAGAAGAACTATACTCCAGCACAATCTGTAATGTCATGGCCCAGCATATAACCCACTCAACCATTATCATCAAGCCAGAGGATTAACCCTAGTGCAATAGAGAGTGCAGCAATGGGGGAAGAAAAACGCAGGATAACTTCAACCCAACCAAATACCGCCTCATTAGTTTACTCCCTATCGTCAAATACGTGATAAAAGGGCTCATCAACAGAGCTGTCAAGCAGTACCTGCTCAGCAATAACCTGCTCAGTGACAGCCAGTTTGGGTTCCACCAGGACCACTCAGCTCCTGACCTCATCACAGCCTTTGTTCAAGCATAGAAAATGGAACTGAATTCCAGCCCTTGAAAGCAAGGCTGCATTCTTTCAACTGTGGCATCAAGGAATCCAAGCAAAAAGGATATTGCGAGCAAGTACTTCATTATTGGAATCATACCTGACAGATAGGAAAATGGTCATTGTTGTTGGAGATATTCAGTTCCAGAATATCTCTGCAGTAGTGCCTCAGGATAGTGTGGATGTAGGTTTGCTCCATAACCTGGAATGTTCATTTTCAGACGTTTCATCACCATATTAGGTAACATCTTCAGTGGCCCTCTGGATGAAACCTAGGTCCAAACTTCTTCTGCTGCTTCATCAATGGCCTTCTCTCCATCATAAGGTCAGAAGTGGGGATGTTCGACAATGACTGCACAATGTTCAGCACCATTCGCAAATGCTCAGGTATGGAAGGCAATCCATGCCAAAATGCAACAAGGTCTGGACAATACCCAGACTTGGGCTGACAAGTGACAAGTAACACTCGCACCACACAAATGCCAGACAATGGCTGTCACCAGTAAGAAACAATGTAACCACTTGGTATTCAGCAGCATATTTATAACTAAATGCTCATCCTCCCCTTATCAATACGCTTCGGGTTACCATTGACTATAAACTCAACTGGACTCGCCACATTAATATAAGAACAGATCAGAGGCTAGGATTACTGCGCGAATAACTCATCTCCTGTCTTCTCAAAGCATGCCGACCATCTACAAGGCACAAGTCAGGAGTGAGATGGAATGTTCGTCAATTGCCTGAATGAGCGCAGCCACAACGACACTGAATAATCTTGACACCATCCAGGACAAACCAGCCCATTTGCTTGGCAACACATCCACAAGCATTCATTCCCTTCACCACCAACGATCAGGAGCAGCAGTGTGTACTCTCTACAAGATGCACTGCAGAAATTCTCCAAAGATCTTCAGACAGCAGCTTTCAATCCTACAAGCACTTCCATCTAGAATGACAAGGGCAGCGGAATTTTGCGAACACCACCTTCAAGCTCCCCTCCAAACCAGTCAATATCCTGATGTGGAAATATATCACCTTTCTTTCACTGTTGCTGGGTCAAAACCTTGAAATCCCCTCCCTCGTAGCATTGTGGGTCAATGTACAGCAGGTGGACTGCAGTGGTACAAGAAGGCAGCTTAGCACCACTTTCTCAAGGGAGCAACTAGGGACGGACAAGAAATCGTGGGCCCATCCAGCGATTCACATAACCAAAAAATGAGGTTAAGAAGTTCCACGTTGAGCACCTTGATGGGACAGGTTGTCTGATTTGAACATGAACAGGAAAGCAGTGTTTCTGATACTGACCATTTTAGACCTTTCTGTTATTACAAGGGTGTTCAGTATTCAATGACTCCTTGTTTCTGAGTGCTGTGATAAATTGCACCAGTTTTGTTAAATTCAACAATATTAGCGTAACAGAATTGATCCTTTGAAAATACCCGATTGAAAATGATAATCATCGTAGCGACAATGTACTCCTGGCAGGTGAGATTCATAGATAGCTGCTTATATTCAACGCATTACTGCGCTACTGGCTGACACTGAATCCTCCCACCGTCCATATTACAGGGGTTACCATTGACCAGAGGGTGAAGCCAAATCGATACACAAATACAAGAATTGCAAGTGCGGGTCAGAGACTTTCAATTCTGCACTGTATAATAGACTATATGACCACAAGGGCATGTGATGTAGCAATAGATTAAGGCTATTCGGGCTGTCTCTTCACTCTGAAACTTTGCATTTTGTCATCGTCTCTATGACTAGTGGAATTATCTTTTATACTCTAACTGTATCAATCGTTGCAGTAATCGATCAGTTTCACAAAGATGTGTTCCCCCACACCATTCTTCTAAATTCCACTGAGTACAGACATAGAGCCCTCAACTGCCGCTCATTTGACAAGCCATCATTCCAACACCCGTAGACCTTCCACAGAACCGCTCACAATCATGCAAATTTCGTCTGACCATAGCCCATTACATTCTCAGCATTATGTCTCCGATCTTGTATTCTGGCTCTCCTGAAATGAATGTTAACATTGTATTTGCTTTTCTAACTGCCAACTGAACCTGTACATTAACCATAAGAAGAGGACGAGTACTCCAAACTTCTTTTGTGCTTCAGATTGCATGAAGCCTTTTAGAACATCGTATCTGCCTGTATTCCGCCTACTGAAGTGCATAATCTCAGACGTTCCTATACTTGTGTTCCAACTGCTATTTTTTTTAGATTAGATTACTTACAGTGTGGAAAGTATATGTTTTCCTAGTGTCCTAAACTGTCCTTTCTTTCTGCAGCCTCCCCACTTCCTCAATATCACCTGCCCATCCAATCATCATTGTATCATTTGCAAACTTAGTGAAACTTGTCAGGTCAGATGGTTCGCGTAAATGGCACTTCCGGACTACCTAAGGACGTTCCACCATTGAAAAGGCACAACAGTCAAGGTGCCTGACTTCATTCAGGTTAAAGCAGTGGCTTGACTGGAATTACATCTGCAGAGTCTTCACTCCTTGCATCACTAGCACTGACACCCTGCACACCATTTTATTATGAATTTACTCCGTTATGGCGCACGATCCCAGTCTATTAATGGCAAACTGCCTCAACGCTGACTGCGTGATGCTCACTCCAATCAATGTCACTGTGTGTTGATGACGACAGAGGGAGGTGGGGGAGGGGATGTCAATAAGAAATGACTGTGTGACTGTCACTAAATGGGAGCTGACACAGGCCCCAAAAGCCCCAGAAAGTACCTGTGGCCGGTATCACCGTTGCAGGCATTGTCAGTCTTCCAGTGAGTCAAACCAAAGAAAGTGATGGGCCTGGACAGTGCTTCTGGCTGAGCACTGTGTGGACCAACGGTTAGAGGTATTCACATACACATTCTGTCTCTGCCTCCTGAAACCGAAGTCCCAACCTGATTCAAGAAGGCCATCATCATTCTTGTAAGTGAGAAAGCAAATGGAACGTGCCCTTAAAGACTATCGCCTATTGGTTCTGACCTCAATAATCATGAAGTCATTCGAAAGGCCGGTTATCACCTCCAGTCTCCCAGCCTGCCATGCTGCCCTATAATTTGCCTACTGATGTACCGGGTTCACAACAGATGCCATATCCGAGCCCTGCATGCATCTCTGGAACATTTGGACAACAAGGACACCTACACCAGACTCCTGCTCATTGACTAAAGCTCCACCTTCAAAATCATTATCCCTTACAGACTAATCACAAAACTCCACTGCCTTGGTCTCGGTTCAACCCTCTGCTACTGGATCCTCAGGTTTCTGACTGACAGGCCACAATCAGCGAAGATAAGTAAAAGCATCTCCTCCACAATAACACTCAACACTGGAGATCCTGAAGGACGTGTCCTCAACACCCGACAATACTCCCTGTACACACACAGCTGTGTCCCTCAGCCCCCTACTGTACTCCCTGTGCACCCACGGCTGTGTCCCTCAGCCCCCTACTGTACTCCCTGAACACACACGGCTGTGTCCCTCAGTCCCCTTCTGTACTCACTGTACACCCATCCATTTATACTTGTCATTGTCGCAGAAAGGCTGGCAACATCAAAGATCTCTCCCAAGCCTGTAATAATCTCCTTCAACCTCTTCCAACAGGGAGGAGATACAGAGGCTTGAAAACATGGACCAGCATGCTCAGGAACACTTCCTTCCCTACCATTATTAGACTGACAAATTGACATCTCTAACTTATCAAATAATATTAATCTTGTTAATGTCGATCTTGCTTTGCCCACCTCCTGTGAAGCTGTAACCATGTATGCCTCACGCTGTCGAAGTACACTATGATCTCTGTTTTCTTTTTTACTATCATATGCCTGCACTACATGCAAAACAAATATATCCGTTGTACATTTGTTTAAAATAAATCAAATCAAATCAGATCAAACAGGTAGACTGCAGTGGCTCAAGGTCTTCTCAAGGGCAACTTGGAAAGTGAATAATGGTGGTCAAGTCAGAGATACCCATATCCCTTTAACAAATATAAGAAAATGACCACACTCAGGGAAGATAGACAGAGGGATCAAATCGATTTAAGCATGATCATAGATATATACAGGTACCCCTCGGTATCAGAAAGTAGAATGTTCCTACGAAATTGTTCGCAAGTTGATATGGTGTAAAGTGCAGTAGCACTAATTTGTGTGGGAAAAATTTCGGCTTTCTTCGTAAAAGTGAAAATCCTCTTCGGATTTCTTTGGTTAGCGAAACCAAGTCCAAATGTAGGTCATTCTGAAAGGGAAGTGGTGAAAAGCCAACTTTTGAAAAGTGGGTGATATCTATATCTACGTGAGCATGATATTCAGGATAATGGGATAAGTGAAAAGTAAATGAACTGAATCTCACATTTTATTTCCACCCCAGTTGATCATCATTCTCTTTGTTGCTCGTTTTCTTCTATATCTCTCTTTCTCTATTGATTGCTCCACCCCTTTCAAAGCAGACTTCCCAGTCAACGGTATCAATCACACTCTTTTCCAGTTGCTTTCAGTTCAGGAAAGTTCCCCAGCACTTTATGTTAGTTTCTTTGCATTTCTTTGTATAATTTTAGATTTACAGCATCATCCTTTATTTGATCTCACCTTCAATTTTGTTATTCATGGGATGTTGGCATTTCTGCCAAGGGCAGCATTTGGTGACCATTACTAATTGCCCTGACTCTGAGGCCATTCGACAAGCCAATATAAAGTTAAACACATTGTTATGGGTCTGAAGTCTCACTTAACCCAGGCAGGATAATAACGTTAGATTTCTTTACCGAAGGTGATCAGTGAAACAGGAAGGTTTCCAGACAAAATGTTGCTTTTATGATGTTTTTCATGAAATTCACTTTTATTCCAATGCTTATCATTTTTATTTATGTTCTGCCATCAGCTGTGGTCGGACTTGAAACAAAATCTTTCGTTTATAAGCTTTGCTCCTGAATTACATCCAACGACATTCCTACATTCATACATTGGCCTAACCATGAAGTAATGTCCGAGACAAGAACAATTTTGTGATTGAAATATTTGTAATTGACAAAGTGGCCAGAAGAGAGCTTGAAGCATTAAGTCTAAATTTTACCAATGCGCAGCCAATGGTTTGTTCAGCAACAGCACTGACACAGAAATGAAGTTCGGGGATATTATGAGCTGGTAGTGGACAGGTTTGGTGACAGAGAGAACACGAGACATAAATCAGTTCAGGGCAAAAAGAGATCTCGAGGTTGTGCACAGGTTTGTTCTCAGATGTTTGTGAGGGAGTGGTCTGCCATTCAGGGGTAATGAATGGAGACTGCAGTTGAAACTGTAGACAATAGTTTATTTCTCTGACAAATGTAGATAACAGAAATTGCCACGAAGTTCAAACTTGTTTATATGATTCATGAATGGACAGAATAAAGAACACCAACAATAACGAGAATAGGTTAGTAGCACACCCTTCACCCTGCCCAGAATAATCATCAGCACTGCTGATATTCGATATGGTAGATATCCCCATGAGGGGGATAATCTTGAAAAGACTCAAGGAAAATCTCCTCTCCATTGTTGTAATATTCCAGTCTGCTATTCCCAGATTTAGATCTGTCCTCTCTCTTCTACACAGCTTTTGATCTCTGTTCCTGTTGGAGCTGATGCATCTACTACTACAGTTGGATAGCACAATGAATGAAGCCCCTCACCAATAGGAGGGGGAAACCCTCCAGTGACACAGTTACATTGCATAGAGACTGACATTAATCACAGTCACTGAGCAAACAGTCTCAGCTTTCAATACAGTACATTCAGTTTACAATATAACTGGCCTGGACTACGTGTTGACATTGCTTGCTATTGGTCAAATCTCCCATCACCAATTGCTCTAGTGAAGTCAGTTGTCAGGTTAGAATGATGGATGTTATCTTTTCGTAGGCTGGATGATCTTGTCCTGTTGTGCGTTTACTTTGCTGTAACCATCTCTCCCAAATCCATCCACCGCCCCCCCCCCCCCCCCCAAAAGTATCACAGTCAGGATGTTGTTACTGTGTTGATCTCTCCTCCACGGGAACAAACGCTAGCGAACAGACTGTCACTGGGCACAGTTTCCCTGAACATAGACAGGAAGTGTGGGCTTCTCTGAATGTTCCTCTCCCTGCTCTAATAAGGCAACTTTGGAACTTCAATAGAGAATATGCTTCAGTAATTTATTTGAACAAATTCACAAACTTCTAAATGCAGATTTATTTGCTGTAAAACAGTTTTTTTTTTGACACATTTTGGCCTCACTCCAAAACTAAAGTGATAATTGCAATGAACGTATTCATTTAGACTTAGGAATTAATGAGTCAGGTTCGAATGAACATGATATTGGCTGCGAGATAGGGCGGAATGGGGACAGTGGCTGCGGAGACGGCATGGGGAATACAATGATATTCCCCAGTCAACATCACTCTTTCTGACAGACAGAATTAAATCTAATACAAAACAGGGAAACAGCCAACATTTGGGAGATGTAATACTGAATGACAATGTGATCTGTACAGCACAATTTTAAACGTGATAAAATGAGCAATATTTTAAATACACACCATTTAATCTTTGGGTATACAGATTGAGTAAAGTCACTGAACCTGAAACATTAATTTTGATTTCTCTTCATAGATACTGCCAGGCCTGCTGAGCCTGCCCTCTAAGTTCTGTTTTTTTTTTGTTTAAGTTTGATCATATTGTTCATATCAGACAGGATACTTACAATTAAAAGCAGACACTAATAACAAAATGTGAAGGGCAATGGGGACAATACAGGAGAGTCACAGTAGAAATATAGTCATTCCAAGCTGAAAGAGACAATGGGCTGAGTTTCCCCCTCTTTTGCTGTCAATAATTCTGTGATATGTAATCAAAGCCTTTGGAGAGGGCGTAGACAAGCTAGTTCAACGAAGGATACAGAGTGTTCCATCATCAATAATCTAGCTCATGAAATTACAGCTGGCTCTGAAGTGTCATTTCAAACAAAGTGGAGTTCCTGAGATTTACAGGATATTCAGAAAAAATATTCATTCTATCGTTTGAATCTTAAAGAAGAAACAGATTTCGGCCGTAACAACGGTGTCCCAGACACACGAACTATAATAGGAACTGGAAAGGACGACATTGTCCAAATAACCAAACTCAGCATGTAAACCTGACGAGAAACGTGAAATATAGTGATACGGAAATATGAAATACAAACAGAAAATGGTGGAGAAATGCAACAGATGAGGAAGTAACTGCAGAGAGAAACAGAGTTAATATGTCGAATAAGATGCAACCCCATTCTGAAAAAGTCATATTGAAATCAAAGATTAATTCTGTGTATCTCTGCTCAGAGACTGCCAGACCTGCTGAGTTTCCCTCTAATGATTTCTTTTTCGTTCTGAACTGTAACAAATTGACGGATCTGAACGATATAACCAAAGCTGCTATCTCAGTTGAATCGTGAGTAATTTATTATGGACATTAAATGAGAAATTACAAAGTTCCTATGTTTCATAGGGCTCTAAATATCGATGACGTATTGCATTGTGAGACAAAACCATTGTGAGACACTATCTTTTGCACAGGTACATCTTGGATATTCTGTGCAATTGTCTCCCAGTCTACCTTTAGTTTCCTCAATGTAGAGCAGACCACAATGTGAGCAGAGAATGTAGTAGACTGGACTGTGGGAAATGTATGTAGGATGCTGCTTCACCTGGGAGGTATTTTTGGCCCTTGGATTGTGAAGAGGGAGGAGGTAAATGGGAAATGTAACAACTCCGGCAGGGGAAAGTGAAGTGGACCTGTGGTGGGGGTGGGGGGGGGTAGGTGTTGGGCGAGAATAAAGAGCAGACCAGGGTGTCCTGGAGGAAATTGTCCTTCAGAAGGCGGAAAAGGGAGAGGAGGCAAATATGTATCTGGTGTTGGCATCGCGCTGGAGGTGGGGGAATGCAGACTGATGATCTTCTGCATATGAATGCTGATGGGAGGGTAGGTAAGGACAAGGGGAACTCTAACGCTGTTGCAGGAGGTAAGAAAGAGGCTGAGGGTAGAAGTGCAGGAGGTGGGTCGGAACTGGTCGGAACTGAACTGTCGATAACAGAGCTGGGGAATTCTCGGGTGAGGAAGAAGGTGGACATTTCAGAAGTCACATTTTTGTAGTTGACATCATCAGAAGCAATGTGGTGGAGACGGAGGAACTGAGAGAATGGAATGGAGCCTTTGCAGGAAACAGGGTGTGAGGATGTATACTCCAGGTAGCTGTGAGAGTTGATGGGTTAATACTGGATATCAGTGACCTGTCTATCCTCAGAAATAGAAGCAGAGATGTCGAGGAAGGGAAGGGAGGAGTCAGAGGTAGACCAGGTGAAAGTGAGGTAGGGGTGCAAATTGGAAACTCATAAACTTTTCCAATTGTGCACAAGAGAGAGGAGCAGCAGCAATGATATCATCTACGTATCGGTGAAAGAGTAGTAGATAGGGGCGAGATTAGAACTGGAACAAGGAATGGTCTACGTATCCCATGAAGGAACAGGTACAACTTGGGCCTACGTGTGTATCCATGCACCCCCTCTGTATGACAGGAGCAGGCTGAAGCAATGGATCTGCATGGGCAGTTCTGTTTGTGGATTTTCAGGAGGAGATAAAAGCGAATTCTGCTATCAGAGGATTTTCAGCTTCGGGACTATTAGGTGGGGTGAGTGCGTGTGTTTTTGGTGTGGAGGGGGCGAGTGAGTGTGAATCTCCAGATGAAATTTGGTCATATTTAGTTAATAAAATAACCTGATGTGCCATGGCAGGGTGATGGACCAGCAGGAGATATGTGGAGGTATCTGAGAGCTGGCACTCAGCCTCTGAAATGTAGAGGTGAGTCCACCAGACTACAGCAGCACCTCCCTTATAGGCACAGGCTGAATAACATCGTCAGGTTTGGATCGAAGCATACAGCATATAGTCGGTTCAGAGGGTGATAGGTTGGATAGGGTGAGGGGGATAGAGAGAATTTAAGACAGCCAAACTCACATGGAGCGTTCTCAATGAACATATTCAGTTCAAGTAAACGCCAGAGGAATGGGTCCAGGTGGAGGGAAAGTGTTGGAGCTGGGTGAATGTAGTGGACTCTTGCACAAAGAAATGGATACTGAGAGAAGACGGTGGAAGAGGAGTTCGACATTATGTCGTGCCTGAAATTCATTAAAGTGGGGGCACAGAGGGATAAAACTGGGACCTTTGCCGAGTATAGAACATTCAGCATTAGAGCATGGAAGGTTAGGAGGGATGGTGAATACACGACAGGAGGTGGGCTTGGGAGAGAGGATGAACTCAGATTGCAGGGCATGGATGGGGTTGCATGTTCCAAAGGCTTATAGGCATCTCTAAGTTATTCCATCTTGTGGGCCTCGTATATCTGGCGAGCATGGCGAATGAGTTGGAGAATGAAGTAGAATTGGAGAATGGTGCAGCCTTGAGCCAATGTGATGTGATGCTGTTGGACAGAGAAAATGTTGGTCTCAGTGGCAACGGCACCGCAGGACCAGTCTTCAGAAAGTAAATGATTGAAAATAATCGGAATCATTATCTTATTGTAAACTTCTGATCTCATTGGGGTGACACTCAACCAGCAAGGTCTTACTTTTTTGAGATTTTAGACCAAACTGTGAAAGAGAATGTATCTTGATGTTATTAATAAGACAAATCCATCCATGATTTTGCAAGGCACTAGCAAGGGCAGAGTTTATTTGTCATTCCCAATAGCTCCAGGGAAGGTGTCATTATTCATTGAGGAAATTACCAGCACAGAATTTTCTCTGATTCCCGTTGACCGCAGTTTCCTGAGGGTCAATGATGCTACATGAGTCATATACTACTTTGATGGAAACCTCAACTGACATTGGAAAATCAGTCAAAATACTAAAGAGAAAAGGGGTAGAACACGGCATATTTGAATAATATAGTCACTGTCCTCGCAATGTTTAAGGACAAACAAATGCATGGACTTCTGATTCTGAGGAGAGGTGTTTCCTCTTTGGAATGAGGCTGTTTGGTGAAGCGCTGTGACAGAGAGACAGAAAAAAGTTCCACTCTCTATGGGGAAAAAACACCCTATTCACGGTACATTACGCAGTGACAGACATACACTATTGTCTGTTCCTATTGGGCATTGATCATCTCAATCTCATCATTCACTGATGACCAATAGCAGCACAGAGGCCAGCAGCTCCCATCACCCCAATGGAAAGCTAAAAGAGTAAGAGATGGCCAGTGGAAGTAGGAGTAACTAGGGAACTGGTGTAACTTACAGTGGGAGCGGCAGAAGAAAGATGTGAAGAGATATTATCAGTGGAAGAGTATGTGGCAACAGAAGGGGTAGTGCAAGGTGAGTAGGAGTGTAAATAAAGAGTAGGAAGGGGGAGGAAAAGTGGCTAATGAAGCTTGAGTGACTGGGAAAAGTTTGTTTTTGGAAAAGTGAGGTTGGGTAAAAACCACCAATGTTCAGGAAAATTGGGAACTGATTCCATTGAAAATTAAGATTTGATGTATTTCTTTTTCTATCACTTGCTTCTTTATCCGATTGTACATTCACTCTGTAGTTTTGTATCTCCATCAACTGCGGGTGACATGTTTTTCTCCCCCCACCCCCGTGTTGTGTTTCAACATTTTTGAATGTTTTTAACAGTATGTATTTGCTTCCAATTCAAGGTAAACATGAGAATATGATTTGATCTCCTGCAGTTTGTCCATAACATGGAATTTACTTGAATATTTATCCTCATCACATTAGCTGATTCAAGCAATGAATCAGTGTCCATCCTGCAGATGAAAGATTTCTTCAGTTTTCACTATTGTTACAAAGGACAGTGCCACACAACAGGCTAATGTTCCAGTGCAAGGTGCCAAACCGAAGTTCACCCTAAATTTGTTACAAGCTTGATGAATAAGACGTGCTGAGGGACAGAGCGTAAAAGATGAATTTAACTTTGTGTAGAAAATGGTATTTGCACCACGCTCATAATAGGTGTTAACTACATCACTCTGTAAATTCCCCAAAATAAGGACAACAAGAGACTGGAATTCTTAATTATTCCTTTGCAAATAACATGTGGAGAACAGGAAGAAAATCAAGGTTTGTTTGTGATATTCATAAATGATGGTGGTGAGAATGTGGAAGATGGATGGAAGTGGAATGATAACTAATGTTGGGGATGACACAAAGATTAGCTGGGTGCTTCACAGTGAGGAGGACAGGGTTGACTACAGGACGATATAAACAGATGATTTCTATATCCAGATT
Source organism: Hemiscyllium ocellatum (assembly GCF_020745735.1). Classification (NCBI taxonomy): domain Eukaryota; kingdom Metazoa; phylum Chordata; class Chondrichthyes; order Orectolobiformes; family Hemiscylliidae; genus Hemiscyllium; species Hemiscyllium ocellatum. The sequence goes on from NW_026869319.1 coordinate 571,255, forward strand.
AATGGCTGATGAAGTTTAACACTGATAAATGTAAGATGACGCACATTTGAATTAACAAGACAAGTGAGAACTCAAACTTTGAAGGTCGAGGGCTAAACTTGCTCCTTTTTTCTTTGCAGCAGGGAAGGTTGAGTAGGGAACCTTGTACAGGTATACAAGAGCATCAGGGGTATGGAGAGGATGAACAGACAGCAGCTGTTTCCCTTACTCTAACGGTCAAAAACAAAACGAAACATACTTAAAGTGAAAGGCAGGGGATTGAGAGGGGATATCTGGAGTTTGTATTGAACTGAGAGGGTGGAACAGACATAGAATATAAAGTTCTTATATGTGTGAAAAGGCCCTTCGGCCCAAAATATCCACACTGACCCTCCAAAGAGTAACCCTCCCAAACACATTCCTCCTATATTTTCGCCTGACTAATGTACCTAATCTACACATCCCTGGGCACTTTGGGCAATTTAACATGGCCAGTTCACTTATCATGCACACCTTTGGATTGTTGGAGGAAATCGGAGTACCTACAGGAAACCCACGCGGATATGGGGTGAATGTGCAAAATCCATACAGGCGGTCACCCGAGGTGGGATCAAACCTGGGTCCCCAGCGCTCTAAGGCAGGCGTGCTCACCACTGAGCCGCATTTCTGCCCCTAATAACATGTCTCTGGAATGCATTCCCTAGGCGGGTGATTGATCAGGTAATCTCACAAAATTTAAAGAAAAGCCTTTGGATATTCACTTGGTCGTGCAGGCTCGCATTTTCATTCAATTATTCTATGTGGTGGAGATTAGTTTTCTGCTTGTTTTTCCGTTGTAGTATTTGTTAAAGTTCTTGCAAGGCTTATTGTTCCTGGAGCAGAACAGAAAAAGATGTGAATTTATTGCGGTGCTCAAAAGTATGAAAAAAGTTGTAGAGTAGAAAAAGAACACTCTATTAACAGGCATAATAACAGCAAGGAATTCTAATTTCAAGGTTGTCAGTAAAAGAGCTAGAAGTGAAAGAAGGAAAAACGTCTTTATTTAGAGAATTGTTACGAATTGGAATTGACCGGCTAGGAAAGTTGTGGATGAAGATTCAAAAGAGAACTGGATATATATTTGGAAATTATGAATTTAACGGGCAACAGAGAGAGGTTTGGCAAATGGGAGGTGCTTGGGAGATATTTTTGGACATGATGCATACATAATGGCTGATCGCTTCCTCCTGCACTTTACAGTTTTGTACTCTATTATGTGTCAGCTGTGAATAAAAGTCAGTATCCAATTATGTCACTGTGTAAATGCTCGCAAATATCTGATTATTTGGTGCAGCATAAGCATTTAAAATGCAAGTATTGCAAGGTCAGCTTCATTATGAAGTCTAATTATTACTCAGAACATGAATATTTTACATGTTGCATTCCCATTACTAAAACAAATATATTATTGCTTTGTCACAAAACTCTTTGGAAAGCTCTGACGTTTCACTGACACAATATTACGTTCGTTGCTTTTTTTTCACTGTCCACGTTTCATATTAAACATCATTCATTCTAAAAATTGGAAGTTTTCCAATTATTATTCATTAAAATTTGATAACACAAATAATTTATTTAGTTTAATGTTCACAGTCCATGGTAAATTACTGCAATTTTTAAATTGCTGGCAAATAGCTGACGATCGTACATGTCAGTGAGAAATTAAACTGATAGTTTATATATAAATGTATAAAAACGCTAAATCTATTTGTATGTTCAGTCGTTTGCTCACTCTGAACATGTAATCATTCAGAAGCAAACCACTTTAAAAATATTGGAGTGGCAAAACATTGCTTTGAATCCTGACATTGAATATCTAATTCTGATCACCACAAGAGTTATGTTCTTCCTTCGATAAAATAAAATGTACATACTTTATTTCTGTGTTAGAAAATCTTGACATGGGTTTATATTTTAGTTCCATAAATATAGAATCAACAGAATTGATTGAAGAGATTCTAGTTCAGTTGAATGATTATCGTTCACATCTTATTTTTGCCCAATTCATGGAATATAGCAAACATCCGACGATTGTTCGGCTCAGTAAACTCACCACCTTGCAATGAGCTATGCTGAAAATTGCTTCAAATAGATCTGAAATCATTTACACTGTTATTGGACCTCACAGCTGCCTGAGATACACAGAGACTCAGTGGCCTTTTCCAAAATCTGTACATTGAGTTTCTAACCTGGTTCAGGGCAGTCAATCAAACATTACTTCAGAGCAAATAATTCGGAATCCACCTTGGGCAGAGGGAGAACCCGTCAACAGACTATCACTGGTCTCAGTGTAGGTACAAATATTGTCCAGGTTAAATACTAATGGTTGACCAGCAATCAAGTTTTAAAATTCATCTTCAGTCAGAGCCTGGCCCAGAGAGCAGACGAGTTGACATGGAGAGCCAGAATCACACCATACAATTTACCTATGGTGATGAAATCTGACCTGCCTCCAAGATTCCATACACCTGCACCCCGGGTGAAGACGTTAATAAGTTGACAATCTATTGCAGTGCCTTGTGCCTCACAAAGAAACCTCTAAATCCATATCCAATAAATGGCACCTTCACATTCTCCAGTATCAAAATAAAATATTACATCTCTGTGAATGGTCAGACATTACTACATGGGTCACACAGTAGAATGTATGTGAAGTAACCAGCAGCAAACGGCAATCGAAAATCACATTAATAACTGAACTTGGCGGATTCTGTCTGGTTTAAGTAACCACACAAATTATACTGGCTTTCAGGTGACTGTAACAATGCGCACCATAACTGGGGATTTTGGCCTTACACGGCTCCACAGCTTCCTGATCTCACACACATCATTCCCTCACACATTCAACAATTGATGACAATCCACAAGCTGGGTGAAAGTGGAAACACAGAACAGTGCAGAACAGTGAAGCTCTGTCCAGGCCCTTCTGTCCTTGACGTTCTGTCGACCTTTGATCCTACTCTAAGATCAAACTAACCTACATACCTTACATTATACTATCATTCATGTGCCTATCCAATTATATATCCCTAATATAGTTGACATTACTACAACTGTTGCCGGCTGTTGATTGTACACACCCACCCCTCTGTGAAAGAACCTACCTCTGACATCACCCCTAAACTTTCCTTCAATTACCTTAATGTACCCTCATACCCCGTCGAGAGACATTTCCACCCTGGCAGAAAGTAAATGTCTATCCACTCTATCTATGTCTCTCATCATCTTGAACACCCCTGTCAAGTCACTTTCCATTCTTCTTCGTTCCAATGAGGAAAACACCCTAGCTCCCTCAAATTTTCTTTGTAAGACATGCTCTCCAGTCCAGGCAGCATCTTGATAAATCTCCTCAGCACCCTCACCAAAGCTTCCACATCTTTCCTATAACGAGGCAACCAGAGCTGATCACAATATTCTAAGTTGGTCTCACCAGGGCTCCATAGAGTAGCAGCATAACCTCACAGCTGTTAAACTCAATCCCTCGGCTAAGGAACACATCAAACACATCCTTAACAACCTTATTAGCCTGGGTAGCAACTTTGTGGGAGCTATGTCATGGACCATATGATTCCCCTGTTTCTCCACAATGGAAGAATCCTGCCTTTAAACCTGTATTCTGCATTCAAATTCAATCTTCCAAAATGAATCGTATCCCACTTTCCATATTGAACACCATCTGCCACTTCGCAGCTGGGTACTGCATCCTGTCAATGTTCCTGTTGCAAACTACAACAGAACTCCACTCTATCCACAGTTCCACCAACCTGTGTTACATCATCAAACTTACGAACCTACCCTTCCACTTCGTCATCCAAGTGATTTATCAAAATCACAAACAGCAGAGGTCCCAGAACCGATCCTTACGGAACACCACTGCTCACCTAGTTCCGCACTGAATACTTCCCATTTACCACGACCCTCTGTATTCTATGGGTTAGCCAATTCTGTATCCGGACAGATAGGTCTCCCTGTATACCATGCCTCCTTACATTCTGAATGAAACTACCACGGGGAAGTTTATCAAACACCTTGTTAAAATCCATGCACTCCGCATTCACTTCTTCAGTGTGTTTAATCCCATCCTCAAATAATCTAATAATGAGTTGTGTGGTATGACCTGCCCCTCATAAATCCATGCTGACTATTTCTAATTAAACCTTGTTTTCCAGAATCCTCACCAATAGTTTGCCCAATACTGATGTAAGACTGACTGGTCTGTCATTCTCAAGAAAATCCCTGTTTCCTTGCCTGAACAAGGGATTACATTTGCTACCCTCCAATCAACCGACGCTACTCCAATGGAGAGTGAAGCCACAAAGACCATTGACAAAGGCACAGAAATCTCTTTCCTCTCTTCCTGTAGTAACCTAGAGTGTTTCCCATCTGGCCGAGGGATTTATCTATCCTTATGTTTGTACTTCAAACATTCTGTATTTCACCTCAACTTTTTACTTCCTGTCCAACCCAATTATTGACTGATTTCCATTTCCGAGCTCTATACAGCGCTGCCTTCCTGAGCAAGTATGGTTCCCAATATCCTGTGTATTACGGAATGGAAAACATGGGAAGCTTTGATTCTGCTGCTCCTCAGATGCAGCCTGACTGCTGTGCTTTTCCAGCGCCACAATTTTCGACTTTGGTCACCAGTTCTCACTTTCTCCATCACTGAGGGCTGTCTCCTCTGCACACTGAGCAGGGAACTAATTAGCAGAAACTCATTGTATCTGGAGCTGACTGTTCAGTTCTGGAAAGTTGCATTTGATGAACACATTTACTAAAAACGAATTTCAAATTCAACAAATATTCATTCAGTCCCAGAGTTACAGTTTTGGTTCATGAATTGGACAGGTTGATGATGAGCAGTGAATGACTGAAGAACTCCGAGGTACAGAGTATTCCAGGTGATATATTCCAGGTTGGATGTGCTTTACCTTACTGCTGGTAATATTATCAGACAGACAGATATGATAAGGAAACGAGGTGACATGTGGAAGTATGACATTATTGCCGTTACAGAGGTGTGTTTAAGGGAGGTCGGGGCTAACAACTCAATATTCTGTGGTACCAGAACAAGAGTCAGGACAGAAGACAGGGTAAAAGAGGAGATGGTGTTGCCTTATTAATTATGGAGTCAGTTACTGGCGTAAGAAGGGACGATGTCTTGAAAGGATCTTCTAAAGAGGCTTGGTGGTTAGAGCTCAGGATCAAAACCATGACAGAAACACTGTTGGGATATGTTATATACCCCCAGATAAAGGAAGGTACGGGAGCAGGAATATAACCAAGTTATTGAGGTGTGTAAAATCAAGCATTTCAATTCCAAACATTCATTCGGTCAGTGATAAATTTTTAAGAGGGGCAGGTGCTTTGAAATTTATTCCAGAGAGCTTCTTATATCAACACAGAGCAGATACAACAATGGGGAGTGCAGTGCTGGGCCTCACTGTGGGGAACGAAGCCTGTCAGCTGTTCCAGGCAGAAGTGGGAGAGCATTATAGGACCATTGACCGTGATGTCACACATTTTGACTTTGCGAAGGAAAAGACCCCAAAAATGTGAGAAAAATAAGAGCTTTTTGCATTGGGAAGACAGATTTTATGGAAAACAATGACATGATCTGGCCAAAGTGCAGTTGCTTCTGGGTGAAACTATAGCAGAACAAGGTGGGGCGGGGGTTGGGGGAATCATTTGTTTAAAATGGAATTGATGACAGTGTCGGCCCAGCATGTTAGACCGAAGATAAAATTTAGGAAAACAAACCCAGTGAACCTCAGATGTCGACACAAATTCCGAACTGGATGAAAAGGGAAAGAGAAGCTTAAATCTGGTACCAAGTGAGCAGGTCAATGAAGGTCCTAAAAGAATATAGCAAGTGGATGGCTAAACTTAAACAGTCAGTGGAAGAGCAGAAAGAGGGTTGATAAAACATTAACGGGTAAGATTAGCAAGAATCCACAGTCACATTTTTTTTGGATAATTAAGGGGAAGAGGATAACGCGAGTAAGAATGGGAGTATTGGAGACTAAGGGCACAGCCTGTTCACAGAGCCAGAGAATATGTTAAACACGTCCTACAAATCGGTCTTCAGTTTGGAGAAGCAGTTCCTGGATTCAGGGAGAGTGACCGTTTCACCCTTGAGCAAATTGACACAGGAGCTGAGGAAGAATTGGAATTTTATGCAAGATGGAGTGGGCATATCACCAGATTAAAGACCACCAAGTCTCACATCAGTGAGAGGGAAACAATTGTAGAAAATTTGGAGGACTGTTGAGGCTGGATCATGAAATATCTTCAAGGCTGAGACAGACAGATTTTTGTACAAGCAATACGGGGAAATCACACGAAAGTGGAATGAGGGATTAACAAAATAAATATAACCTAATGGAAGGAAAAGCAGACTCAGTGAGCGGATAGACATATTGTTGCCACTACGTCTAATAGTGTTCTTTTCCAATAACCTTGTATTCACAAGAACATCAACCTCTCTCACTATGGAGTGAGACACAGTTTGGAATGCAATCGAGGGATTCAAGGAATTCATAAACGCAATACAAATGGACAGAAAGTACGAGAGGACTGCAATAATACGGATTGCCTGTTAGGGTGAGGATTTGCATCGACACAATCACCACTACCAGAAGAAAGACCTCAGCAAGACACCCTATAAGGCCAAGAGCAGGCCTGTACTGGGGAGCAGGTAGTCTGGGGCCAAGTGTCAAGGAGTGCTGAAGACCTAAACACTACATCACTGTGGTGTCTCCTTCCTTCACTGACCAAGATTAAATGTGGAGGGGTAGAGAGACATGCCGTTGTAGCAGAGTAAGCAGGAAGGCTTTGACGTGAGAGGCTTCAGATAGCTCAGCTCAGCAAAATGTACAGGGAAACTCAAATACAGTCTTTTTAACTTTATTGTTACAGCAGTCAAGATGGCATTTAGGGCAGTTGCACGCTCCATCTTGTGAGATGTGATAGCTCAGGGAGAATTCAACCGTCCCTGATGGCTACACGTGTGGGCACAGCACCCAGCTTCAGCTCCAGGGAGACCGTGTTCGGGAGCGACACTGGGCGGCAAGGTGGATCACGGGTTAGCACAGCTACCTCAGAGCACCAGGTAACAGGGTTCAAATCCTGTCTCGGGCAACTGTCTGTGTGGAGTATGCACATTCTCCCCGTGTCTGCATTGGTTTCCTCTGGGTGCTGCGGTTTCCTCCCACAGTCCAAAGATGTGCAGGTTAGGTGAATTGGTCATGCTAATTACCCGTAGTGTTGCTTGTAGGGGAATGGGTCTGGGTGGGCTGCTCTTTGGTGGGTCGGTGCGAGCTTGTTGGACCGAAGGGCCTGTTTACACACTGTAGGTAATCTAATCTAGGATGCACTGAGGGTCATCCGAGATACTGACAAATTCATAGACACGCCCCTAGTTATGTTTCTTTAATGACTGTAATATTCCAGTCCAAAGTTCATCGTCCTGAGTTCATTAGCCTTATATGTCAGTCCTGTTGTATTTAAATGAACACAATTTAATCCAACAGGCGTTCCTTGCTTCCTGTAATATTCCAGGCAGAGAGTAGATGGGCGACCACCATGAATGGCAAAGGGAGTAGGCAGGGATTGCAGGAATCCCCTGTGGCTATTACCCTCTAAAACAAGTAGACCATTTTGGATTGTTGGGGGCGATGCCTGTTCAGGGGAAAGCAGCAGTTGCCAGGTTGGTGGTACGACCACTGGCTCTTGGGCACAGCAGGAAAGGGTAAAGGTAAACAGGGCGTTAAAGTTAAGAGGGTCGATTGTTAATGGGACAGATCAAAGATTCTGTGGTCACAAACGGGAATCCAACATGGTACGTTACCTCCCAGGTGCTGGGGTTCAGGATGTTTCCAAGTGGCTGCAGAACATTCTCAAGGGGGAGGGTGAGCAGAAGAAATCATTATGCACGTTGACACAAATGATATCTATAAAAATAGGGATGAGGCCCTGCCGTGTAAGTACAGAGAGCCAGGAGAATCATTCTTTAAAAATACCTTGACAGTGATAATCTCCTGAGAGGGAGATTAACGTCAGAGACTTGCACTGAAGGGGATTCCAATATATTGGCGGCCATTTTTGCTCGGGTTACAAGGGAGGGTTCAAACTAGATTGGCAAGTGGTCATATCCTCAAGAGCAGGGAGGCAAGTGGAAGGAGATACAATCATCAGAAATAGTAAGGTTAGGCTGGAAAACGACAGAGATAAAGTAATGCATTTTGGATTAAATTGCATCTGTTTCAATGCACGAGGCTGACAGGTAAGGCCGATGAACTCAGGGTGTGGATATGTAAGTGGGACTGGGATATCATAGCCATTACAGAAACATGGCTAAGTGATGGAAATGACAGACAGTTTAATGTGCTAGGGAACAGGTGCTTTAGGTGAGACAGAGATGGTGGAAGGAGGGGAGGGGGAGTTGCATTTCTGATTAAGGGGAGTACCACAGCAGTAATCAGAGATAAAATAACTGATGGATCACCCCATGAGGCTTTGTGGGTGGAGTTAAGAAATAGGAATGGAATGGTGAGGTATTGGGGTTAATATAGGCCCCAAAAAGTCAACAGGAATGAGAGTAACAAATATGCAGGGAGAGAGGGGAGACCTGCAGGAGCAATAGGTTTATCATACCAGGGGATTTTAATTTTTCTAATAGAGACTAGAACGGCCAGAGCATTCAGGGATTTGATGAGATAGAATCAGTTAAATGCATCAGGAAAGTTTCCTCAAGCAGCATATAGAGTGTCCTACTCGGGAAGGGGCAAAACTCAAACATTTCTTAGGAAATCGGGTTGGACAGGTGACTGAATTAATAGTGGAGGAGCACTTTGGGACCAGTAACCATAGTTCTATTAGTTTTCATATAGTTATGGAGAGGGACAAAACTGGTCAACAGGTTCATGTTCTAACTTCGGGCGTGGTTCAGGTACAGGCAGCTGGGATCAAGGGAATCCCTGGAGATATATAAGAGATCCAGGAGTTCACTGAAGAAAGAAATCAGTCGGGTGAAAAGGGGGCAAGAAAGAGCCTTGGCTGAGAAGATTAGGTTGAATCCAAAAAGGTACTTAAATATATTAAAAGAAAAAAAACAATAACTGGAGAGAAAATAGGACCCATCGAAGACAAATGTGGACAAGTATGTGTGGAGCTATAAGAGATGGGTGAAATACTCAACGAATATTTCTACTCTATGTTTACTGTGGAGAAAGACATGATGACTTCAGAACTTGAGGAAGTTAGTTATGATATCTTATGGACAATCCATGTCATAGTAGAGGAGATTTGGACATACTAGAATGTTTGAAAGTGGATAAATCTCATGGTCCTTACCCGATATATACAAGAACACCTCAAGTGGCTCCAGAAGACTTTTCAGTGACCCTGGACTATAATGTTGATCATCACTGACCACAGTGGACGTCCAGGAAGACTGGAGGGTAGCAAATACCATGCCCTTATTCAAGGAGGACTGCACAAAAAAGCCTTGGAACTACAGACCAGTAGGTTTAACATCCGTGGTCGGTAAGTTACTTGAGAAGGTTCTGAGGGATAAGATGTACATGCATTTAGAAAGACAGGCTTTGATTAGGAAGAGTAAGTGTGGCTTTGTGCGAGGAAGTTTGTGCTTGACAATTTTCTTAATGTAATTGGATGATGTGACTAGGAAGATTGTCTTGGGTAGGGCAGTAGATGTTGAAACATGTGATGTTGGAAAAGCACAGCAGGTCAGGCTGCATTTTAGGGGCAAGAGAATCTATGTTTCGGACATAAGCCCTTAATCAGGAACGTCCAATATGTCGATTCTCCTGTTCCTCTGATGCTGCCTGACCTGCGGTGTTTTTTCAGTGCCACACTTTTCGACACTAATCTCCAGCATTTGCAGAGCTCACTTTCTCCAAGATTTAGTCAATATGGATTTCAGTTACAGCAGAACGGAAAGAGGCCTTTCAACACCTGGAACTTGATGTACACTTACAGGAGTAGGCCAATAAACCCCTCGGGCCTATAAAACTGTAACCAGATCATGCAGAACTAGTATCAGTTACACAGCAACAGGATCAGTCTATTCAGTTACTTGAAGTAGGTAACACAGGAAATTGAAGAGGAAACAAAGTGACTGGACTATGGAGTATAATGGAATAAAACCAGGCTACATAGCCCATCAGACCTGCCATTCCATTCAGCAAGTCAGGGCCGATCTTCACTCGGCCGCAATTCCTCTTTTATGCCCAATTCTTTGTGGCCCTCAACTGTCTGACGGGTCAAAATCCATTGACACCCACTCACACCCCCCAAACATTTCAGTGATTTGGCCTCCCCAACTGTCTGGTGCCAACTCGCTGAGAGAAGGAAACACTCCCCACACATATACCTTGGCCTATTGAAATGGATAGAAGATATGAACACAACGTAAAATGACTGGCTCTGATATCATGGCAGTATTTGATTGAGCGAGATGTCAAGGAGACTGAACAAAATTGAACTTGATGGGAATCAGTTGTAAACTCCCCACTGGTTGAATCATTCAGAACACAATGTGGCTGGTGGACATCAATCCTCCCAGTCCCTGGATATCCCTGTGGGCAATCCTCAGGGTAGCTTCTTCGGCATAAACATCTTCAGCTGCTTCATCAATATCTTTACCTCTGTCATACGATCAGAGGTGGGGATGTTCTGTGAAGATTATACAATGTTCAGAATAATGAGTCACCTCCTAAGGTACTCAGGTATCAAATCTGGACAACATTCAAGCTTGTGCTCTTAATGTATAGGTAACATTGATCAAAAGCACTGCTGGGCACTAAACATTTCCATGGTTAAAAGAAAGAGGAACTCCTTCAGCAACTCTAGCTGGTTTCACAGTAATATAAGAAAGCCATTTCACCCATCTGATCTGTTGGATAATGTGAGAGTGAGATCTGGCTTAATAAGAATTATTAAGATGTGCATGGCATTATAATCTTTAAACGTGAGCATTATCATATTGAATAAGCTAAACTTTTTGCTGCTTTAAAACCCAGATTTCTGATGCTATTAAGCTCTCTTTGTATAACCATTTCTGTACTTAAAATATTGTCAGCATTGAACCCTCGGAATGGGGAAGTGTTAACAGTTAATAAGAAACAAGCTACTTGGTGCAAGGGTCGGCTTTGTGTTAACAGAATGGAGAAACAAATCCAGACATCTGCTGATGTATTGTGAAACCACAGGACAAGAATAAAATGTGAGATGTCTGTTGACCTGCTTTGAACCTGCTGCAGAACCACAGAGCAGAAGAACGACCCTGTGTTTTTCTATGTGGTCAGGATTTGAGACAATGAGAACATAACGGAAAATTACTGCTAGTTTAGAATGTGAACCCCGTGACTCTTTGGAGTCAAAAGGGGGAGGGACTTGTGCTGTATATAATGAGAGACCTTGTAATGCTCAGTACGCTCTTCTTTTGGAAGGCGTCCGATTCTGCAGAATTTGTTAATAAAATCTTTGTTCTCTTGAATTTGTCCAGAGCGATTATTTAGAAGTGAATTTTCATTTCTAACAGATAACAAGAGGCGCAATGCGTTCACTCACTCCTGCCTATTACACAAGAAGACAATTTTAAAAAAACAGTAGATGTTGGAATCCAAAATACATACACAGGAAGCTGGAAGAACAAAGTAAGCAAGGCAGCAACAAGACGTTGAGAAGTGAACGCTTTGGATATAACCATTCGTCAGGACTGTGGATGGGAGTAAGGGAGTCTATAGATAAAGTGCGGGTGAGGAAGGAGGACGCAGAGTGGCGAGGTGGGGGATAAGTGAACACAGATCAAAGGTATCAGCGGGTTGGTGATGGGATGGCTGAGTCCAGTTGGTAGGTAGCTTGACAAAAGCTTGCTCAGAGGAATGGAAGGGAGGGGAGAGTCTGGGAAGGGAGTCAGGGGATTGGAAGGGAGGTTATTTGCAATTGGAGAATTCAACGTTGAGTCCCCGGGGTGTAGGCTACACAGGAGACAGATCAGATCTTGTTCTTCCAAATCATGGTTTGGTTCGTTGTGGCAATGGAGGACGCCAAGGATGGCCATGTTGGAAAAGGACTGAGAAAGAGAATTGAAATAGGAGTAATTTAGCTAGGATGACTACTACATTTTAAAACAGACAAAAACTTTATTCATAAAATTACACAATGAAACACAAAGATCAGAATAAAGAATCACACCAGAATTCAACCTAATCAACTAAACTTAATTATGCTGTTCCGAGCATACACAACTGTCCCAATAATCAAACTCCCAATAAAAACCAGTACAAACGGAACAAATACTTCCAGGTTGAAATTGAAGGTCAGGAAAGAGAGAGAGTTTCCACACAGCTCCCAGATGAACTTCCCAGGTCAAAACTCAACTGAAAACTGCTCAGGGTAAAGAATGAGGTCTGCAGATGCTGGAGATCATAGCTGAAAATGTGTTTCTGGTTAAAGCACAGCAGGTTAGGCAGCATCCATGGAATAGGAAATACGACGTTTCGGGCATAAGCCCTTCATCAGGAATGAGGAGAGTGTGTCAAGCAGGCTAAGATAAAAGGTAGGGAGGAGGGACTTGGGGGAGGGGGGATGGAGCCTCTGGTTCTCACCTACCACCCCACCAACCTCCGTATACAACATATCATCCGCCGTCATTTCCGCCACCTCCAAACGGACCCCACCACCAGGGATATATTTCCCTCCCCTACCTTATCAGCGTTCCGCAAAGACCACTTCCTTCATGACTCCCTCGTCAGGTCCACACCCCCCACCAACCCAACCTCCACTCCCAGCACCTTCCCCTGCAACCGCAGGAAATGTAAAACTTGCGCCCACACCTCCTCCCTCACTTCCCTCCAAGGCCCCAAGGGATCCTTCCATATCCGCCACAAGTTCACCTGTACCTCCACACACATCATCTAATGCATCTGCTGGACGCGATGTGGCCTCCTCTATATTGGGGAGACGGGCCGCTTACTTGCGGAACGCTTCAGAGAACACCTCTGGGACGCCCGGACCAACCAACACAACACCCCGTGGCTCAACACTTTAACTCTCCCTCCCACTCCACCGAGGACATGCAGGTCCTTGGACTGCTCCACTGGCAGAACATAACAACACGACGGCTGGAGGAGGAGCGCCTCATCTTCCGCCTGGGAACCCTCCAGCCACAAGGAATGAACTCAGATTTCTCCAGATTCCTCATTTCCCCTCCCCCCACCTTGTCTCAGTCGGTTCCCTCAACTCAGCACCGCCCTCCTAACGTGCAATCTTCTTCCTGACCTCTCCGCCCCCCACCCCACTCCGGCCTATCACCCTCACCTTGACCTCCTTCCACTGATCACATCTCCATCGCCCCTCCCGCAAGTCTCTCCTCCCTACCTTTTATCTTAGCCTGCTTGGCACACTCTCCTCATTCCTGATGAAGGGCTTATGTCCGAAACGTCGAATTTCCTATTCCTTGGATGCTGCCTGACCTGCTGTGCTTTAACCAGCAACACATTTTCAGCTGAAAACTGCTCAACTCAATTAAGCGCAACTAATTCAGCTAAAATAGCTCACCACTCTCTGTTCATTATACTGGTCACTTATAAAGCATGACCACTTTGGCCTGAAGTCTCGTCTGTTTCCATATAAACAAAAGGCCTCTAAAAATCCTTTTCACTTCTGTACCAAACCAGACTGATAGGAGTTTGGCCCCGTTTTATTGTCCCTGCGAAAGAAACCAAGGATAGAGTCTCCTTGAGCCAAGGAACAGCTTTTTGACAAATAAGGGACTTGCTTTGTGACATGTCTCCCCCCACTAAAAAAAAGAACCATCAATGCTAAAAGATGGCTGCATTTTTAACCCTTCAAACCCAGTTAGTAGTCTCAAAACAGACAGATACACTATACTAACTCTAAACATTCAAACATGCACAAACCCTTTCAAATTCAGGCCGCGGTACACCCACCACCAAACACCTTTGTATCTCATTCGAGTCTCAATAAATCATCAGCTTTTACGCTTTCGCGACCTTCCACATGCACAATTGTCAGATTGAATGGCTGCAACAAGAAGCTCCATCTAAACAATCTGGCATTTTTGCCCTTAGTTTTTCCCACAAATGTGTTGTGATCAGTGTATACGATTGTCTCAGATGCATTGCTGGTAATATAAACACAGTTATGGTGTAATGCCAACATTAACTTTAAAGTCTTTTTTCTCCACCGTTGAACATTTCTGTTGATGAACGTTCGACTTCCCAGAATAATACCCGATGGGCCTTTCGATTCCCCATCATCCTCCTGTAGGAACACTGGGCCAATACCCACATCACTGGCAAGGAATTGGATAATCTAGTGTAGCTCTTCTGGGAGCAGTGTTAACACAGTCTTTAGATTGTAAAATGCCTTTTGACAGTCCACTGTCCACTGAGAGTTCTTGCCCTTGACAATTTGGTGAGTGGAGCCGCCGCACTGCTTAAAGTTTGGCACAAACTTTCGGTAAAATCCAGTCAATCCCATGAACCGTAGTACTGCATATTTTATTTTTTGTCGACGGTGTGAAACATTCCCCAACTACTTTCGTTTTCGTATCTCATGGGGCCATTTGTCCATGTTCAATAATGTGACCCAGGGACGTGACTTGGAGTTTCTCAAATTCACTTTTAGCTAAGTATATCACCAAGCCTGCCTTCTAAAGTTGATCGCACAAGTCCGATAAATGCTGTGAATGCTCCTTCCATGAGTGACTAAAAACCACCTGGTCATCAACATAGACCATACAGTTGGGAAATCAGGCAATGACCTTATTATCAGTCTCTGAAATGTGGCTGGATCGCTTTTCATACAGAATGCCATAATTTGAACTGTCCATTTGGCGTTATGAAAGCCGAAATTGCCTTTGCTTTTTCTGACAGAGGTCCGTGCCAGTAGCCTCTGAGCAAATCCAACTTAGAAATGTAAGTAGCTTCTCCCACGTTTTCGGCACAGTTTTCCAAACATGGAATTTGATCTGCATCAGTCTTTGTAATGGCATTGACTTTGTGATCGTCCACACATGGCCGTTGGGTACCATCTGGCTTTGGTACCATGACTATATGTGAACTCCAGTCACTGTTACTCACTTCGATTTTGACATATTGGAGTGTGCGCTCTATCTCCTTCTGAACCTGTGCCAATTTTGGAGACCCATGCCCATAAGGATGTTGCTTAATCAGAACAGCATCTCCTGTGTCTACATCATGCACAATTATGTTCGTACTTCCCAGTTTATTACCGCATATCCCTCCACAAGATAGTAAAAACTCTTTCAGGTCATTTTTCTTTTCTTGTGTAAGGTAACTCAATAATTTATCCCATTTTTTGACAGCTTCCTCATTCTCCAATTTAATTTGAGGAATGTCCAATTCAGAATCCTCTGAACTTGGTTCTTCCTTCTGTGCTGTAATCATTAACACCTTCTCCTCTTGCTTTCCTTCCCTGTCAAAATACCTTTTGAGAATATTCACATGACACACTCAGTGAGATCTCATCCTGTCTGGAGTCCGTATCAAATAATTCACGTCATTCAATTTCTTCCCAATTTGCTAAGGTACGCCAAAACTTGCTTTTCAAGGTTCAACTGTTACTGAAAGTAACACCAATACTTTACTCCCAATTGCAAAATTGCCAATTTATGATTTCTGATCGACTTCCTGTTTCATTGTATGCTGCAATCCTTTTAAATGCTGTCTACCCAACTCTCCAGCTCTATTTAATCGTTCCCTAAAATTTGACACATCATCCAAATGGATGGTCTCTGAATTCTGACTTATTAATTTCTCCTTAACCAATGTTAATGGTCCTTTTACTTTATGCCCACAAATTAATTTAAATAGACTGAATTTGGTCGATTCATTCTGTGCATCTGTGATCACAAATAGTTCAAAAGGAATTTCCTTATCGCAATCATCTGGATAATCCTGATCATAAAACCTCAACATAGTCTTCAGTGTTTGATGCCATCTCTCTCATGCTCCCTGTGATTCCAAATAGTACGCAGTAAATTTGAATTGCTTTACTCCCAAGTTATCCATCATCTCCTTGAATAGTTCGGATGTGAGGTGTGATCTGTCTGGATCTCTATTGGTAGTCCGTACCGAGTAAAAAAATAAGCATTTTTCTACAACTCTTTTAGCTGTGATGCTGCATAATGGGTCTGCCGGAAATCTAGTCGACACATTCATTATTGTTAATAAATACTTATTTCCACTTTTTGTTTGAGCTAGGGGCATACACAATCTATCAAGACTCTTGCGAAATGTTCCTCAAATGTTGGAATAGGTATTAAAGTTGCAGGTTTTATTACTGTCTGTGTGAATGTTTGAGACATCTGGCAAAATTCAACTACATCTTTGTGTTGTCCAGGCCAGTGAAAGTATCTTTGTATTCCAGCCTGTAATGTCCTCACCCCGAAATGATATCCAAGTGGTAGCTCATTGCCACTCGCAGCGCCTCCTTTCTATACCCAACAGGCAAAACAATTTGAAGAATTTCTGTCCATGCCTGATCTGCTTCAATGTGCGCTGATCTCCATATCCACATTAAAATATCATTTAAGTACTAACACACAGGAATGCATTCATTCTCTTTCTTGCTAAATGTTTTTTGATATAACTTTTGTAACTCATCATCTTTCTGCTTAATTTAATCAACTTAGTAGAGCTAAAGTACTTTCATGTTTTCATACTTGCTCCTTCTGTTCCATCTATAACGTCAAAAAGAAACTTTCGGATAACTCAATGTCAGCTTCCTTATTGATGGCTTTATCCTGCTTCAACCAATGCATTGTGATCTTCTGATGACGTAATCAGGGAAAATTCCTGGATAAACATTCTCCAGGTCTTCAGTTGCCTGCATCTTCACTTACTTTTTAACTAGAGTAGGCAGCACGCCTACCAGTGAATCAGCTATATTATTTTCAAGGACAATTTTTATTCCTGGAGCTGAAAGTTAGGGTTCCAGTACACCTACCACACATTCCGCGCTCTTCTCTGGACTCCATCGCCTCACTTTACATAACTGAGCACTTTTTGCCTCACTATGAATTCCTGTTCCCAGCACATTTTCTGGCAATAGTCTCTCAAGAGTTCATAAAGCCTCACCCCTCAGCATTACAGACTGAAAATATCCTGTGTCAATCACTATTGGAACCTCCTTACCAATTACTCCTGGCCTATGTGAATAAACTTTACCCTTCCATGTAGATTTTTTACGCAGATTTAGCATGTCCACTGATCACCTAGTACACTCTGAGGCAGTTGCCTAACTCCCCCTATGCTTTTTGTTACTAGTTCAACGAAACGTCCAGGCTTGTCTTGTTATCCTACAGCTGGATTTCTCCCAGCTCACCAACACTGTGAATTTGTGTAGCCATCTTAATTACAATGAAAACACCACAGTATTTAAACTTCTTTGTCCCCCTCAAGGTTTTCTTTATTACCGTGGTAAATTATCCTTCCATTCTACACAGTGATCTACATTTCCCTTTGCACATGAGGATATCTATTTGCTCCAATTTCTGTCCCTCAGAGACCATAACTGGTTCTGGAAAGCAAATCAAGTTTATGGACCAGTCCATAATCATCAGCCATTTCAGCAGCTAACCTTGCTGTTTGCACTCTCTGCTCTTCCACCTGAGTTTGCACTACTTCAGGTAGTGAATTTTTGAATTCCTCCAAATACTAACCTCTCTAAGGGCATTATAGCTTTGCCTGAATTTTAAAGCTCTTATCCAACTATCGAAATTAGTCTGTTTGGTCCTTAGAAACTCAGTGTAGGTTTGACCAGGATCCTCATTAGATTCCTGAAAGGTTGCCTATGTTGACTTAATTTTTTAAAATTTCTTCAGACTCCCCAGATTCCTCCTCTGATAGAGATGTGAATACCTCACCAGTCCTACCTCCAAGTTTCGTTTGGATCAACAAATCCCACATTGCCTCTGGCCACTTCGTTTGTTGAGCCAACTTTCCAAATGAGATGAAAAGGGCATCACATTCTCCTCATCAAATTGAGGCAATGCTTGAACATAAGCAAACAAATTCTCACGAGGCTTCTGACTACCAGGTGTTGCTCATCCGCACTCTCTTCCTTACTAAACCCACCCTCAGTCGTTATCTCCACTGACTTCCCTTTTTAAGTGTCAGTTTTTGCTCTTCAAAACCTCCCTCTTTCTCTGTCCCCTGCTGGTTTCTCTTTTGCCATTCTTTCTTCTTTACTCTCTGTTCTGCTGCTCTCTCATTTCCCCCTTCTTCTGCATTTTATTGTAAGTCAAATGTTTCATTTTGGCTGCCCTTTCCTTAAGTCTCGCCGCTAGCACAAGATGTTTCATTTGCAACTGAATTCTTCCCATCTCTATAGATTCGAATGGTGTCTCCAGCAAGTTTAATTGACGAGCTACTGCTGTAATTACCTCTCCTTTCCTCACAGAAGCAGTCAGTTCCAATTGCAAATTGGTCTTATTCACTTATCGTAAAATATCCAAAGTCACTGCATGCACACCGAGGAAACATTTGGCGACTGAAATTGCCATTACTATTCGAAGATTTGTCAACCCAGTCAAATGAATACCGGAACTAAAGACACTAGCACCTCCCACTCGCTGTGGAGAATCTAGCAATCAACACCCCAGTCTGTTATGGACGAGGCTAGACCACTCAAAACATTATTAAGCAATCAGCCCAGAGCAGGACTTTGCAGATTATTTTGGTAATTATCCAATGAAAATTACCCGGAGTAATTTAGCTAGGGTGACGACTAGATTTTACATCAGAGAAAAACATTATTCACAAAATTACACAATGAAACACAATGAACAGAATAATGAACCCCTACAGAATTCAACTGATCCAGCTAGACTTAATTATACTATTCCAAATACACACAATAGTCCCAATAATCAAACCCACTTGAAATAACGTCATAATGGAATGCATGTTTCCAGGTTGAAGCTAAATGGCAGAAAAGAGACAGAGTTTCCACACAGCTCCCAGTTGAAATTCCCAGTTCAAGACTCAACTGAAAACTGCTCAGCTCAACTCAACTCGGCTAGCTCAGCTAAAAGAGCTGACAACTCCCCGTTCATTGTACCAGTCACTTCGAAAGCATGACCACTTTGGCCTGTAGTTTCATCTGTTTACATACAAATAAAAGACCTCTGAAAATCCCTTTTATGTCTGTACCAAACCAGACTGATCATAGCCTCGCACCGTTTTACTGATGCTCTGAAAAACATCAAGGACAGAGTCTACTCGAGCCAATGAACAGCTTTTAGCAAAAAAGAAGGATTGGTTTGTGACAGAGAAGACAGGCTCATGTTCTGTATGGAGGTCAGAATATGGTGGGAATGTCTAATACTGTCAGAGTGTGGCTGATGACAGATTTGTGAACAACATGACGTTCAATGCAAGGTCACATACCAACTGTACATCCAGACGGTGATAGTTCCTTCAGAACCTGGAGCTCTCTCTCTCAACGAACATGGGGGCTCCATAGAGCTCTGTAAATTATCATAGAGTCATAGAATTCTATAGCATGGAGACAGGCCATTAGCACAAACTCGTTCATGCTGATCAAAATGTCCATCCATGCTAACTCCATTTCCCTGCGCTTGGTCCATATCCTTCTAAACCTTTTCTATCTATATATTTGTCCAAATGTGAAGACACATATCATGGAAAACATGTTATATCTAATGCTATCCGTGTTTTGTTTTGGAAATAATGAGTGTTGATTGATAATATTCCAGTGTTAATGCAATCACGTTTTTATTCTTTTTGTAGCGTTACAGATTAAACTCTCATTTCCTTCACACTCTCCTCATGGTACCATCACTGCAGGGAATTGTCTGGTGAAACTCCATTACACCATCTCTCTGTAGCAAGGAGATCATTGATTATAAATGAAAGAAAATACTGTCTCAAGTACACTCCACAACTGCAGGACGGTGTCTTCACTCTTTTTCTTTAATCATTTTGTAATGAACGAAACTACTCATTATTGTGCTGATTACTTGCTGAGTCATAGAGTGATAGAGATGCACAACATGGAAACAGATCCTTCGGACCGACCCCTCCATGCCGAGCAGATATCCCAATCCAATCTAATCCCATCTGCCAGTACCCGACTACTCTGTAGGGATTCTGTTAGCGCCCCATGATCAAGGACATCCAGCTCCTGTTCACTAAGAGCACTTCCCATCATCTCGCCTTCTCATAAATACAAAATGGGAAGGATTGCATTTTTTGCCAATCATTTATTTGCCTTATGAAGCAAAGTCACACCAACAATAACATCACTATTGCCATTGGCGTTGATTGGAGATACTGAGGAGGCGATGATCCAGCTGTATTATCTCTGAGTATGAATCAGGGAATCAGGTAATTATCCAGACACCGGATCCGAATCCCACAACGGCAAATGTTGGAAATTGAATTCAATAAAATATCAGCAATTAAGAATCAAATGAAACAATGAAACCATTGTCGATTGTCCTACCTGGCACCCTCATGCCCTTCAGGAAAGGAAATCTACCTTCTTCAGCTGGTCGGGCTTACATGTAACTGCAGACCCACAGCAATGTGGTTAACTCTCAGTTGCTGTTTGAAATGGCCAAGCCAGCCACTCAGTTATATCACTCACTTCAAAGCCTCAAAGAGAGGAAAACGGATGGACCTCAGCACTGACTACTTACAGCCCACGGACTGCAGTGGGTCAGGAAGGCATCTCACCACCACCTTCTGAAGGACAATGAAGAAAGGGAATTAAATACTGGGCCAGCATCACATTAATACATAAAAGAAGATGATCACACTCAGGGAAAAGAGAAAAACAGACATAAATAATGTTAAACAGGGACTTTGACATATACCTTACATGGTCATTATTATCAGTAGTTTGGGAACAGGTGAAACATAAGTAAGGTTTAAATTCATTTTTTATTTCCATCCCAGCTGATCATCAACAATCTCTTTGCTTCTTTCTCTCTATCTCTCTCTTTCTCCATCTATTCAACTCAGTCCTTCTCCCTTTCATAACAAATGCCGGTCTCACCAACATCAATCACGCTATTTCCCAACTGTGTTCAGTTCTGATGTATGATCATTAGAATCGAATTGCCAATTCTATTTTTCTCTCGACCCGAGGGGGCTGCCAAATCTGCTCAGTTTGACTGGCACTTTCTCGTTCTTTATTGTTTCTGATCTGTTGTACGATTCTTTGCCTATTTAACCATTAATTTTGTTATTACTTGGAATGTCTGCATCACTGACAGGGGCAGCATTTTTTGATCTAACCAAATGTCATTTACTGTGAAGTCATTCTTTCAGACAGTACAGAACCAAGCACATTGCTGTGGGATTCACATAAATCTTAAGCCAGACCAGATAATAACGCAAGTTCTATTTACCAAAGGACATCAGTGAAATAGATAAACGTATGGACAAAATGCTGGAAATATTATGGTTGTTATTCCCAATTCCTGCCTTTTGTATTTACTTTCTGACAATGTCTGTGGTAGGATGTGGAATAGCATCTTTCTGTGTGATAACCTGTGCACTGAATTACATTTCTTCCGACATTACTGCGCTGAGAGAGTGTTTCTGCCATTAAGTTATTTTAGAGACAAGAACAAAGTTGCTATTGAAATATTTGTCTTAAAGGAGAAGTGTAACCATAACGTCTGAATTTTACCAAAGCATAGATAATGGTTTATTAAGCGTCAGCTGTGAAACCAAGATGGTGACTGGGCATATAATCGAGCTGGTAGTGGATAGGTTTTGTGATGGACAGAATACCGAGACACAAATGAATTTTATTTATTTAAATTCTGTATTGTGAGCAGTCTCGTTCTCAGATGTTTGTGAGGGCGGGGATGTGGGCGGTTCTGAAATTTGTGGGTAATCAATAGAATTTGCATTTGAAACTGAAGATAATAGTTTCCGTCTTTGTCAAATATAGATAACAGAAATAGCAAAGAAGTTCGCCATGGTTCAAGAGATTAATACATGGATAGAGATGAAGAAACTTACCAGGAACACCAACAATAGCGAGCATAGGATAGTAACCCGCCTGGATAATCATCAGTGCACCCCATAACCGATATATAAACCGAGACAAGGAAAACAAGGAAAGACCCGAAGATAAACTCCTGTCCATTGTTGCAGCATTCCAGTCGCATGTTCTCAGATTCTGATCCATGAATGGATCGTTCCAGACTATCCTCAGATGTTTAAATCTCCTTTATTCTGTCTCTGCAACTGCTGATCCCTTTGAGCGCTGGAGTTAATGCATCTGCTGCTACAATGGCATAAACCATTGCAAGAGGCCCCTTACTAATAGGAGACGGAAAACATACAGTGACATAGCTAGGATCCATGGAGACTGGCATCAATCACAGTCACTGAACAAACAGCTCCATTTAACCCCTTTCAATATGGTTCCTTCAGTTCACAAAAACTACTGGACTGGATTGAATATTGGCACCGTTGGCTATTGATCTCATTTCCCATCACCCATTGCTCTCGTGAAGTTAGTAGTGAGGGAGAATGATGCATGTTTTCTTACCGCAGGCTAGATGATACTGCTGCGTTGTCCATTTGCAATACTGTAACCGGCTGAACCTCGCACCACCACCACCCTCAAAAACCAGAATCTGCATACTGTTCCCGTGCAGATCTCTCCTTGACTAGAACAGGCACCAGCCAATATGTTTACAGTGGATATATTTGCACTCCAATACATAGGAAATGTGAATTTGCCTGGGCATTTCTTTAATTGGCCTAATACGGCAATTTTTTATCTTCAACATTTAATGTTAGATTAGATTAGATTACTTACAGTGTGGAAACAGGCCCTTCGGCCCAACAAGTCCACACCGACCCGCCGAAGCGCAACCCACCCATACCCCTACATATACCCCTTACCTAACACTACGGGGAATTTAGCATGGCCAATTCACCTGACCCGCACATCTTTGGACACATTCAATGTGCTTCAGCACTTTTTTTAAATATAAACTCACAAACACCTTAACACATTTTATTAAGCACAAGTTTCTTCCCATTCCCCTCATGGTAACATCATGCCAGGATTTAGTCTGGTGAAACCCCTTTGCTGATTAAACCTGTACACAATACATCTAACAGTCTCTCAACAAAACACTATCATTGGGAAAGATACATTTACTCTGGTACTTTAATCATTTTGCATGACCAGCCACATATCATTTACTCCCTGCTGTGTAAAAAATATATTTGTGACTTATGACCAAGCACATGCGGGTTTGTTTCAACAACAGCATTTCCCTACCTCTCACTATTTAATGAACATAAACATGAATGATGATATTTGTTGTTCATATCTGAAATATCTTGCAAAGAGCTATTGGCCAAACACTGATCCTTCTGATACCCCAAAGCCTTCACTCCAGATAATTATACTACTCTCTCCATTCCCTCGATTATCCAACTTTTAATACATTCGGTGTATTCCACCCCTACCTACCCATGGACTCCAACATTCTCCACTCACCTCTATTCAACCACGTCAACCGTCTTTTGAAAATTCAAATACTTCATTTCCACTGGTTCTCAATTGTCGATGACACAACGGACAACCTCCACAATATCAAGATCATTTCCCCTTCCTGAATCTAGATTGATTCTTCCGAATCATGGCATTATATTCCAAGTGTCTAGTTGTCACATTCCTTACAAAAGGTTCCAATGTTTTTCTTACAGCTTACATCAAGCTAACCACTGTTTAGTTTGTTGTTTGCTCTCTCCGTCCTGTTTTAAATATTTAGGTTTACAATCGCTGCTTTCCAGAATGGAGGATGATCCTTTCCAGAATCTCACCAGCTTTGAATAATAATCAGTAATTTGTTCACTAACACGACTGCCACCTCCTCAATACTCTGGGATGTAGCCCATCAAATGCAGCAATATACCAACCATAAATTCAGTGAGGTTTTGAAAGGCATACCTTTAATTAATTCTAATTTCCTGCTGTTCCCCACTTTCACCAGTCACTCTGTTCCCCTGTATTTCGGGAAGTTTCTTTCTGTATCTTCGTCAGGGAGATGGACACAATATAATGCTCTCAGCGGACTTATAGGTTCTGTCAGCCAGTGAATATATCAGAGGACTGCACTCCAGTAATGATGTATATGTTATTCACTCCTGCCTGGAAAGTTCTAGAATTAATCCAGTTTAATTCATGGTTAGCATCAGCACAGTCCTGTCACTGGTGTGAGGCTACACAGTATACTGAAGGAAGGGACACAGCTCAGTGACAACCTCAATTTTGGTTTCATACCTGACTCCTGGTCCAACTTAAACAAATGCCCCGGGAAATCGAAGGAAAGATATTGCACTGTCCTGCACCACCCTATTTATAGACCTTCCCTTCTGTGGAGCCTCATCTCCATTTGTTTACCATGGACCCAGACACTCTGCAAATGCAGAGTACAGAGTGGGGTCACCAGACCCAGCAGCTGACAATACAAACCCGAGATAAGCATCCACAGAAACTCCACTGATTTTCCAATGACAGGAATAAGTCAATTCCCCACATGGAATGTGCACGTTAGCAGTGTTGAAAAGTATTTCCACTCCAGAGTTTCTCTTCCTGGTTGAGAAAGCCGTTGCATCTCTGCACATTCCCACACTAACAGTTTCTCTCTCCAAAGAATCAGTTGACAATGTAACATTACCTTTCTCTACATCTCAGCAACTACAAAGGCAGCACCAGTATTGCTAATGGATTTGATCATCACACTCAGAGGAGAGAGGTACAGGGAAGCTAACTCAATTTAAACAGGGACAAATCTAAATGGATGCAATATTCAGGAATATGGGAAAACGGGGAAATGTGAGAATAACTTGCCATTTTGTTTTCCTTTCACTTCATCATCAGCAATCCCTTTGCTCACTTTTTATTTCTTTTCCTCTCATTTTCTGGCCATTTCTCCACCCATTCAATTTAAACCTGACCCTCACCTCTCTCTCCAACCTAACCATCCATGATACCAGGATAAATAATATTATTTCCCAATTTGCTTTCATTTGTGAAACAGGGTCACTGGAATCAAACGGTTATCTGCATTTCTCCTGACAGAGGCTGCCATACCTGCTGAGATTCTCCAACACTTTCAGACGCTGGAAATTTTATTTTCGATCTCTAGCACCCATCGTTCCTTGGTTTATTTTCACCTTTCATGCTGTTATTTCTCGGGATGCCAGCATCACGGGCAAGGGCAGCATTTGTTGTCCATCACTAATTGTCTGTGACTACGCGGCCATTTGTCAAGACAAAATGGAACCCACAATGTTGTTGTGGGTCTGAAGTCACACCGAGTTCAGACTAGGTAATAATGTTAAGTTTCTTTAGCAAAGACTATCAGGGTAATAATGAAAATAAATCTGAACAGTTTCTGGTTTCCATGAGTGAAATTAGGGTTCATTCCAATTTCATTCGAATTTAAGCTCTGTCATCGGCTGTGGTAGGATTTTAAACACTGCCTTGGAGTCTCAGCCCGTGCCTCTGAATTACCCGTCTAGTTACATGATCGTTCTGATACAGAGTCCTTATTGCCTAGTCCGTACTCCTTAGTTCCTGCCAGAGAGAGATGGTGGGGATATCAGTTTAACTACCAACAATCAAATGGATTTTGGGGAAAAAAGCGAAAGAGAGATTGAGAGACAATTTCATTTAAGATCACAGGTTTCAGAATGCTGAAATGAAGACATTTCGACAGCATCCTGCACCATGAGCCAGTATTCCTAGGAATGATAGGTGAAGGGGATATTGGCATCAATAAAGACGAGGGAGTTTTAGATGAACATTTGTTCTGCAATTTTGTAACTGGGTGTGGGTTCATCAGAGTCTTCGACTCATTGGGCTGAATCGAACAATAGTTTGTCTCAGTGACATTTTTATTGAGTGTGACAGAGCGATTGTCTGTACCAGGCTGACTTAGTTTCATGGTGCTATCTTATCGAACTCACCACATTGACTATCCACTCAATCTCATAGTGTTCCTCGCATTCAATGACACCCCAATTCTCCAACGCAACATGGCTGGAGGGACTCACCATCGCACTGATGTCCCTGGATATTCTATAATCACTGACACTTGTGCCATCTTTCAAATGCCAATGGGCACACTGCTGTACTTCCTCAGATTGGAGGCACCCTGCACAGGTGACCCCGAGCATGGCAGATAAGGGGAACTAAGACCACGATTTTTCAACAGGGGCACAAAGGACCTAGTGGATGGGCTAGCATGGGGGGTCCATTCTCTTCCCAGAGGAGGCCCGAGCATGGTCTGAGCTCACCAACCAGCTCAGTGCAGTACCTGCGGTCTCTCTCCCTCCCTCACACACATGCACACACTTTAATATGAAATCCAGGTAATGTTCCAAAGAATTCCCATTTTCAGATACAGGGACTTTGAGCCATTCAACCTTCTGGGTTCCTGCAAAAATATGCACTTATTTTATATCCAATCACAATTAGAAATTCTGGCTATTTCACTTTGTCTCACTTTATTGTATTCAACCAAACGCTGCTTCTAAACACTTGTCCTGTTATGAAATACATTTTTGAGCAGAGAATGTTTTATCTTCAGTTGTTATCTTGACCGTTATCTGAATTGTACCATTTCCGTTGTTAGGAAAGTTTCTCTTGCCCTTTGCCTGTGCCTGTTTCTGTCTGTAACCGTTACACTGTTTCCCACTCAGTTGGCTGGATGGCTGGTTTGTGATGCAGAGGGAGGCCACCAGAGCAAGTTCAATTCCCGCACACTGACTGGGACTACCATGAAGGGGACGCTGTCTCAACAAAGGGCCAACGAGCATGGTCAATCCACTCTAAGCTGCACATCTCTGTACTCTGGAGGAAACTGGAGCTTTGGGAGTGAACCCACACAGATATGTGAAGAATGTCAAACTCACCTGAGGTTGGAATTGAACCCAGCTCCTTGGTGATGTGCGGCCGCAGTGCTAACCACATATCCATCATAATCCTCAGTTGGTTCTGTTAAGTACTTGTTTAAAATCTGATTGAAGATTTGTAGCTCGGGTATCCGTTGTTGTGATTCTGCTCGCCGAGCTGGAAGTTTTTGCTGAAAACGTTTCGTTCCCTGGCTAGGGAACATCATCAGTGCTGTTGGAGCCTCGTGTGAAGCGCTGCGTTGATGTTTCTTCCGGTATTTATAGTGGTTTGTTCTTGCCGCTTCCGGGTGTCAGTTTCAGCTGCAGTGATTTGTATGTGGGGTCCAGGTCGATGTGTCTGTTGATGGATGTTCTTGCCGTTTCCGGGTGTCAGTTTCAGCTGTAGTGGTTTGTATATGGTGTCCAGGTCAATGTGTCTGTTGATGGAGTTTGGGGATGAATGCCATGCTTCTAGGAATTCTCTGGCTGTTCTCTGTCTGGCTTGTCCTATGATAGTGGTGTTTTCCCAGTCAAATTCATGTTGCTGGTTGTCTGAGTGTATGGCTACTAAAGATAGCAACATGAATTTGACTGGGAAAACACCACTATCATAGGACAAGCCAGACAGAGAACAGCCAGAGAATTCCTAGAAGCATGGCATTCATCCCCAAACTCCATCAACAGACACATTGACCTGGACACCATATACAAACCACTACAGCTGAAACTGACACCCGGAAACGGCAAGAACATCCATCAACAGACACATCGACCTGGACCCCACATACAAATCACTGCAGCTGAAACTGACACCCGGAAGCGGCAAGAACAAACCACTATAAATACCGGAAGAAACATCAACGCAGCGCTTCACACGAGGCTCCAACAGCACTGATGATGTTCCCTAGCCAGGGAACGAAACGTTTTCAGCAAAAACTTCCAGCTCGGCGAGCAGAATCACAATAATTACTTGTAGCTGACTGAAGAAATCCAACTGACTTATTCTGATAACTGAACCTGACCCAGTCTTAGACCTTTATCATCGGTCATATTGCCAACCTGGTTACATTTAAAGTTTGTCGTGAGCAGTGGAGGAATGGGGCTAGAAATGAAAACAGTGACACCCTCCAACCTCAGTTAGAACCGGAACGAGGAGGAATTCACGAATTGGGAATTCATTCAAGTGGGAATTCTCTCACCCAGAAGATTGGGAGGGCTGAATGTTCATATTATATCGAGGTTGACTTTGTCTGATTTTGCACAGACAGGCGAATCAGGGATCATTGTGAAATCAGAGAAAAGTGCTGCTGGGAACACAATGAGATGAATCATAACCTTATTGACTGGGGGAATAATGTCAAAGGGCCGAATGGCCCAGTTGTGTCTGTCAGCCCTATGTTCTGATGATCCATTCAGCCCTTCGGTCCTGCTGTGCAGGAGCAGATTGAGGTCACTCCGATGGTTTGGTGCAGTTTGGAAAATGTATTGCAAAATCCAGGCTGGGTCAGGCAGTGACCCCCTTCCCCCAATCCCTCTTTTCAGGCTTCCCCTATCAGTCACTTCTGCTCCTGATGTAGGTCATGTTACAGGCCCAGATTCGCATTGAATACAGTCCCCATTCCCCACACAAGGTGAACTCAGACAAATCCTCTGCTGTCTGTGAATGCAACATTTTACATCATAACTTCCAGGAAAATAATCAATTATTTTCCAAAAACATAAATAAGAACGTAAGAAAGCGGAACCTGCGCTGTCATTCAAGAAGAACATGGCGGATCTACTCCATGGCTCAACTCCACTTTCCGGCTAACCCCTTGCATCCCTCAACTCACTGAAATGTCACAAACCAATCCACTGATCTGTAAATACAATCAGTGACCCAACCTCCACAACTCTCGGGGTTAGGAAATTCCAGCAATTCACTACCTTCTGAAAGAAAACATTTCTTTACATCTCAGTTTGAAATCTATATTCCTTATTCTGTATCCACATCCCTGACTTCGGGACTGCCCTGGTGTGGAATCACATTCTCAACACCGACCTTGTCAAGCCCCCTCTGTATCTTGTCCGTTTCAGTAATGACACCCTCATATATTTAAACCACAATCAATAATTGCCTCAGGATTTTTGATGTATTAATTAGTTCAATCCTTTCATCCCAGGGAAAAGTCTAATGAACCAACATTTCTGCATCAATATGCTGACGTTATGTTTCATACACAGAAACACGCCACTCAGTTGTATTGCTCCTTTTTTGGGAGTTCTCTCCATTTAATAACAGCCTGCCTTATGGTTGTCAGTGTCATCCTCAAATTCAAATGTATATTGCACTCAGCTCCCGCGGTCAGGAGCTGAGTGCAGCTGTTGTAAGCAGCTCTTGCCATCGGACTGATATTTGTGGTACTCCAGTAGATACTTTTTTTTCATCAAGTTCGATGAGGCGTGAGTCTCCGATTTCTAAGTGTTTACCAAGTGTCATCCCATGCTAATGCATTATCCACCATACTATGAGCTTCTGTCTTGCGTAAGAACCTTTATTTAGTGATATCTTGTGGAAAATCTCTGGAAAGCCTCGTGTCTACCAGTCCTCCTTTATCAAGTCCACTTGATACAGTCACATGGATTTCCAGAAAAAAAATCATGATTTTACAGGCAAAATATAGTTCGCCTTTAACAAGACCATGCTGACTCTGTGTGAAGCTTTTCGAAATGCTCTGCAGTCCCTTACTTGATAACAGACTCTCACAGATTCCCAGCAATAATGGTTAGGCTAAATAGTTCCTTCTTCCAGTCTCGCTCGTTTCTTGAAGACAGGCGCCACATTGGAGGGTCTCCAGTTTCACTGGAACACTCCTTTAATCCAGAGAGTTATGGAGTATTTCACACAGTGCCACCACCCACTCTGTGACCACTTCTTATAAAACCAGCTATGAATTGCTGATGACTTATTTATCTTTGGTTTTATGTGTTTGAGAAATGCCTTGTTCCTTCTGTTAGAGACAGTTCAAGATCTTCCCTCCTATTACCATTTTGTTTATACCATTGAAATATTTACAGCACATTCTCTTTGAGGAACGATTAAAATGCTGGTGTAAATTATCTGTCTGTTCCCTGTATCCAGTTCCCCAGTCACACCCTCCAAATGTCCTCAATATACTTTCCTTACTTTCTTTATACCAAAGATCACACACACCTCTTGAACTCTTCTCACATACATGGAAAAGCTCGTGCTGCTTGTTTTTATATTTCTTGCCAATTTGCTGACATCACATCTTTTCTTCCCTTTTCTTCGCTTTCTATATTCATACAATCATATCACATACAAGCACACTCTTTGGTCCAACTTGTCCATGACGGCCATGTTTCCCAAACTAAACTATTCCCATCAGCTTGCATCTGGCACATATGCCTCTAAACGGTTCGCATTTATATGTTTGTCGAAATGTCTCTTAAATGTTGGAGCTGTACCTGCATCTGCCAGTCTTCCTCTGGCAGCTCATTCCATAAACACATCACCCTCTGTGTGAAAAAAAGGAGTTCTCTCTTCCTCCCTTTTATATCTTCCCTCTTCCAGCATAAACCAATGGCTGAATGATTTAATTTTCCTATCCTATGGAAAAGATCTTGGCTTTTCAACCTGACCATGCTTCCCCTGATTTTGTAAATTTCTATAATGTCACCCCTCAACCTCCCACTCTCCATCTGATACTAACTTCAAGAACAAGCATTGAAAGTTAAGCACTGTAAATTTGAAACAATGTTAAAAGTGACGGGTAAACAGCCCTCGGCCAAAACTTCGTACTGTCATTTGTTTTCTTCTTTATGTTACAATACTAAGGCAGCATGAAAATCTTACTAGTGCCAATAAGCCGGCAAGCACCTGAATTCCTTTGTCTGATTCCTGTGATGATTTCTACAGTGAAAATGTATCTCAGGCCAGATCTATGTAATTCTACATCTTCAACATTCTCCCTCCTGGCCTCCATATGGCCTTATGTGGTTGTGTTTTCTTTATTTTGCACTCAATAGAGAGAACCCCGATCCTCATTCTCATCTTAACTTAAATTCATTTTATATCATGTTCATCTGTTGTCACACCCTCAGTTCCCTGTCACCTACCCCCCACCTCTGGCAAGGAAGTAAAATGCCCAATTTCCAATCCTTTTTAGTTCTGAACAAGTGTCCACTGGACCTGCTTAGTTTCTTCAGCAATTTGTGTTTTTCAACATTATCCAAAGACGTGTGTCAAATCTGCTCAAAAGCTCTGTCCAGCACAGAGCGCTGTACATTCGGAAGGGAACAAAAACGCAAAGTGCACAGGTTCATTGGCTCTGAAACGACATAAGGCTGGCATCACCGACGCGACAGAGGTCTTAATCATGGTCAGGGAGAAAAACAGAGGAAAAAACATTCACTTCAAACATAGAAGATGGTATTACTGGAAAGAAAATGATTCAGATTAATATGTTAAAGTATCTGAGTAATGTAACAAATTGGAAGCGTGACATCAGGGTGAGACCCTCAGCAGAATGAGATTATGAAACTGGATGTGCTCTCACATCAGAAACCAGGTTAGGTTACTGAGTACAGGGCTAATGGGCGAATGGGTGTGAACTGGGGGGAAGTCAGTAGAATTGATTTGCAGATATTGTACCTCATACTGGGTTGTCATGTGATGCTGTAGGTCTCAGCAGCAGCCGCAGCAGAATTGCATTCAATCACAATCCATAACTTGCCCCCCAGGATAATCCATCACTCTACCATTATCATCAAGCCGAGTGATGGTTCAGTGCCAAACATGCCAGAGTCAGAACCATGTGTATCGAAACATGATGACAACCCACTAAAGCTACCACACTTGACTGGTTACATTACAAACAACAGAACTACCATGTGATGGAGAGAATGAAATTATCCCAAAACAAACTGATATGATCGAAACTCTACAGTCAAGCCACATCCAGTCATCAATGTCGATGGATTGTTAACCAACTTACAGTAGGAGAGGACTGCACAAATATCCCTAGCCCTGCACATCAGTGTACAAGGCAAGGTTGTAGTATTTGCATGGGTCTGCGTGGGTTTCCTCCGGGTGCTCCGGTTTCCTCCAACAGTCCAAAGACGTGCGGGTCAGGTGAATTGGCCATGCTAAATTGCCCGTAATGTTAGGTAAGGGGTAAATGTAGGGGTTTGGGTGGGTTGCGCTTCGGCGGGTCGGTGTGGACGTGTTCGGCCGAAGGGCCTGTTTCCACACTGTAAGTAATCTAATCTAATCTAATTCTCAAAATATCGAGTCATAAAATCTGGTGCCAGTAATATTGCCCTTGAATCTAATGTCCATTGTAAACATCTGTTCCTTCCCCAATATACTTGCAGGAAGTGAATCTCCCGTGCTTCCTGGTCTGGCCTACATCTGTCTCCAGACACACAGACATGTGATAAACTCTACAATGGTCTCTGAAACGGCCAAGCAAGATACTCAATTGTATCGAATTGCTCTGAGTTCTTAAAGGATAAAACCAGACAGAACACCAGCAATGAGCTTTCATCCGGACAGATGCTGCCTTCTGAATGTTTAAGAGCTTGTGACAACAATGACAGAGCTTTCCCGCACACTGCACAGAAACATCAGGAAGGGAGCAGGACATTAGACACTTTTAGCTTTCCCCGTTCTAGTTCATGGAGACAAGTTCACTTTTATAATCCTCGTTAATACATTCTTCTGAAACTGATCAATTCCTGTCTTATGCTGCTCAATGATTGACCGTCCAACCTATACAATCACAGAAGCACTGGCTCTGTAGTGTCATAAATACAGCACGATCTACATTAGTCCCACTTTCCGATACGAGGCCCATACCATGGCACTTCAAGGGCACGACCATGTATTTGTTAATGGTTGTGAGGTTACCTGTGCCAACTGCCCTCTCAGGAAGTGCATTCCTGACCCCAACAGCCTCTGGATGAAAACCAATCCTTAAATCCTGAATAAACATCAAACCCTTCACTTTAAAATGGTACTCCCTTGTTCTTCGCCGTTTGACTGAAAAGAACAGCTGCTGTCTATCCATGCTGTCCGCGCCCCTGGTAATCTTATCCTTCTGAAGCACATCCCTCTCAGCCTTCAATGCTTCAAAGTAAACAACCCGAGCTGATCTACTCCATCCAAGGGAACATCCTGGTGAATCTCTACTGCACCCTCTCCAGTGCAATCACATACTTCCTGTAATGTGGCTCCCAGACCTGAACATAATATTTCATTTGGCCTAACCAAATTTCCACATAGCCCTTATAATCTGTGCCTCCATGAATAAAGGCTATGTTGATGGTCGCTATGCTTTGTCAACTTCTGCATTAACCTGTTTAATCACATTCAGGTATATGTGGAGAAGCACTCTCTGAGCTTCCTAATGTGCTTCTATTCATTGAGTCCTCCACTGTCTGGTTGCTTCTTTCAAAGTACACCACCTCATATTTATCAGGGTTACATTCTATTGGCCATTGATCCACCCGTTTCATCATTGCATCTGTATCTTTCTGTAATATAAGACCATCCTCCTCACTGCCAACTAACCAGCCAAACTTTGTGTCAAACGCAAACTTATTTATCACACTCACTCTAACCCAATCCAAATTCACAGCTGCATCATTTATGAATACTACAAGTAATAAGGTTAAAAATCACACAACACCAGGTTATAATCCAACAGTTTTATTCGCAGGCACGAGCTTTCGCAGCGCTGTTTCTTCATCACGTGATTATGCTCTTCGAAATGTCGTGCTTAAATAAACAGCTGGACTATCATCTAGTGTTCTGTAAATTTTTAACTTTGCCCAAGCCAGTCCAACACTGGCATCTCCGAATCACAAACAATATGGGACACAGCACTGATCCTTTTGGTACACGATTGGATACTGGTCTTCAGTCAAACAAACAGATTTCTACCAGCAGACTTTCTGTCTCCTACAACTAAGTTGATTTAGATACAACTTGGCAAATTACTAATGAGTCCTACCTGTTCCTTGGTTATTCTGCTCCACTTGACGTACCTGTAGAATATCTGGGGATTCTCCCTCATCCTTCCTGCCAACAGGTTTCCATGACACTGTGTTCGTCAGTCTCCTTCAAATGAAGAAATGCCTTCTTATTGCAGTCTGAAATGGTCTATCCTTTACCTGAAAGAATTTGCCTTAAATGTAGAGTAGACAGCCAGAGAAAAATCCTGTTTATTTCCAACTTGTCATATGTTTAGTGATTTCTCTAAATTTCACTATGATCATCTCTCATTCTTTGAAACTGCAAAGAACACAGGCCGAGTTTCCACACCAGGCAATCTCACCATCTGAGGGATTAATCTCGAGAATGTCCATTGCACACCCTCCGTGGGCATTATATTCTTTCTCAGATTGGGTCACCAACACTGGACTCAATACTCTATGTACAGTTTCATTAGCAAGCTGTGAAACTGCTTCAGCATGACCTTCCGACTATGTTCTGATTCTCTTAAATGAAGGCGAACCTGACATTAACTTTTCACTTTTATATATTCCTCCAATTACCATTCACATTATTTATGAATTCACTGCGTGAGTTCTCATACAAAAATCCTTCTGAAAATCAAAATACGCCATTTCTATTTTCCAATAAACAAGTTCAAGTCATTCTGAAGTTTGTCAAAGATGAAGACTCTGGCAGACTCTGTCAGTGCATACTGATTCTCTCCAATGTTGTTGTTAATTTCTAAATATCCAATATCACATCCTACATAATAGGTTTCATCAGCTTCGCTACAGATGTCAAGTTAATTGGTCTGCAGTTCTCCACATTATCTCTTCTTCCCTTTGCAGATGCTTGAATCCCTTCCATTTATCTCCAATGCTTGGAACACATTTACTAACTTCCAGCCTCTGCAGAATGTACAGGAAAATAAAACAATCATCGACAGCACAAGTAATGCGTCTATTGCTGATTTATTTCTAATATTTTGATACGAAGTACAACTGGCTCATCAGACTTAGCAATTCTCAATCCAGCGACAATATTACTATGCTAGCCTTCAACTACTACCTTGTTACTGATATGAATTGACTTTCTGTCTTTAGTTCCACAAGTTCCATGTGATCATTTGGTGTTACTCAGCGATCTTGCTCCTTGATGACAGATGCAAAGGAACTGGTTATTTTCTTGGCCATTTCCCTGTTCTCCTCAATAACCTCTCCTCTCCTGATTACAAAATTCCATATTTGACCCTGCTTTTGTTTTGTTTTCTTTGCAATACAGATTGTAGATTTATGTAATCTTTGTGTTCTTCTTTCACAGAATCATTAAAAGCCCACAGAGCGGAAAAGGCCTTTTTGGTCAGCAAGTCCACCCTGCCGCTCCGAAGAGTAACCACCCAGACCAATTCCCATCCAATTCTACATTTTGCGACCTAATCTACACATCCCTGAATACTTTGCACAAATAAGCATGGCCAATTCACCTAGCCTGTAATTCTTTGGACTATGGGAGGAAACCGGAGCACCCAGAGGAAACCCACGCAGACACGGGGAGAATATGCAATATCCACACAACCAAATTTCTCAGAATTCTCTGGTTGCCACAATGTCTAAAATTCTCCTGAGCTCACTTCCTATGATTAATATAATCTTTAAGTTATTATGTTAACCTTCATAAAGTCACTTGCCCTTTCCTTGATGATTCTACCTTAAAGAAATAGACATATTTTTCAGACAATGCAGGATTTCTCCAGATCTCCGGGTCCTGACCAGCTGTATCCAAGAACACAGCAAGAGGCGAGAGAAGATATTGCGGGGGCCCTGGCTGATCTTTTTCCATCACCGCTGTCCACGGGGGAGGTCCCAGAAGACTAGAGAGTCGTGAACGTTGTGCCCTTGTTCAATTAGGGCGGCGAAGAAGAACCTGTGAACTATAGACCAGTTAGCTTAACAACTGTGACATGTAATTTCCTTGAGAAGCTTCTGAGAGATAACATATGCATGCATTTGAAAAGACCCGGTTTCATAAGGAGCAGTCAGCACTGCTTTGTACATAGGATATCATGGCTCATATTGCTTTCGCGTTTTTTTGAGGAAGGGACCTCAAAAGGTGGTAGTTGGTAGACGTAGTCTATCTAGGTTTCAGAAAGGCCTTTGATAAGGTTCCACATGATAGGCTGCTCTGAAAGGTTCAATGGCATGGAATTCAGGGGGATCTGGCAAATTGGACACTCAATGGGCTTGATGGGAGAAAGCAGAGGCTAATACTGGAAGGATGCTTATTGTACTGGAGGCCTGTGACGAGTG
The DNA here is from genome assembly GCF_020745735.1 of Hemiscyllium ocellatum. NCBI lineage: Eukaryota > Metazoa > Chordata > Chondrichthyes > Orectolobiformes > Hemiscylliidae > Hemiscyllium > Hemiscyllium ocellatum. The sequence continues at coordinate 607,560 of NW_026869319.1, forward strand.
AAGTGTCTCAGGAATCGGTGCTGGGCCTATTACTGATTTTTATCTATATCAATGTGTTGGATGAAAATGTACAAAGCATGATTAGTAATTAGGATGATGACAATAAAATAGGCAGTACTGTGAACAGTGAGAAAGATTATCAGAAATTGCTGCAGGACCTTTATCAGCTGGAGAAGTGAGCCAAGAAATGGCAAATAGAGATTAATATAGATATATGTGGGGTGATGCATTTTGGAAAGTCAAATGCAGTTTGGAGTTTCATGATGCATGTTAGACCCCGAAGGAGTGTAGGGGAACAGAAGGACCTTGGAGCTCGTGGTTCTCTGAAAGTAGTTGCACGTAGACACGGCAGTGAAAAAGGCTTTTGGCACACTGGCCTTCATCAGTCAGGGCATTGAGTACAGAAGCTGGCGAGGTATATTGCAGTTGGACAGGACGCTGGTGAGGTATGCGCTTGGAGTATTGTGTTCGGTTTTGTTCACTTTGCCATAGGAAGGATGTGATTAAACTGGAAAGAGGACAGAAGAAATTTACCAGGATGTTGCCTGTACTCGACGGTATGAGTTGTAGGGAGTGTTTGGACCGGCCAGAATATTTTCCTTTTAGTGTAAGAAACTGAGGGGTAATTGTATAGAAAAGTATAAAATCATGAGATGCATAGATAAGGTGAATACACTCCTTCTTTTTGCTAGTTTGGGGAATCAAGGTCGAGAGGACATCAGGTTAGAGGTGAAAGAATAAAAAGGATCCTGAGCGCCAACTTTTTTATGCAGAGGTTGGTACACATATGGAATTAGCAGACAGCGGTTTGGTTGAGGCACGTGCATTAACAACATTCAAAAGGCTTTTAGACAAATACACGGATAGGAAAGATTTAGAAGAATAAGGGGCAAGGGCAGGGAAATGGAATGAGCAGGATGGACATTTTGGTCGGCACGGCCGACTTTGGTCCAAAGGGCCTGTGTCCAAGCTGCAGGGATCCACGATTCTATGTCTCTAACAACCATTGCGTGTCTACCACTTCATGCTCAAACATTCGATATTGTATGCAAGCGCCATGTAAAATACAACATATTAACATCTCTAGTCCTCAGAGCAAGGTTACTAATGAGTCCTTCTGAGCACACAACACCAAATCGAAAATAACCTCCTCTCTTGTTAGAGTCACAACATACTCTTTCGAACAACCTGTTTTACGCTTATGGAATTTGTTTTTCACAACATTAATGCAATTTAGATACAATTTAAGATCATTCAATAATACTGCAGCACCCACAGTATTTGCATCTCTGATTTCCAGAGTATACAATGCACAGAATTTGCACGAGAGCATTGGTTTGGATACAATGCTTGCTTCTCCTTCCTATTTGTAAGATCCACCCAAACTGATTCTGTGGAATCTGAGGGACAGGGTCTGTGGTGTTATTAATGATAGACTTGGACAAGACATTTGGAGAGGGTCACCTCGACACTGACATGATCTGAAGAAATGACCAGCATCACAGGACAAGTATCAATATCCTCCCCACTCTGCCAGGTTAACTGTTACCGTACTCTCTCTGCTCCCTCACACAACACTACCTGTTATAGCACCTACCCCCTAACAAGGCTCACATTCTATCTCCAAATAATGCTTACGCACTACCACTCTCACTATTGAATTCAGCATCTTTCCCACGCCACCCCCACCCCGCATGCTCTCTCTCCCTCCATTATACTCCCAACACTAATAACACTGCATGGGATACAACACTGTGGACTGACTCCCTCCGGATACCTCACCATTCCCCCTCCCCCTCCACCTACAGCAGCTCTAAGAGCAGGGCCACACACCCCCACCATCACTCCTCCCCGCCGTTCTCCCATTCCAGGAGAAACGGACTGTAATAGGAGAGAAAGGACCAAGCCAGATGGTGGAGCACCCATACCTGACCCATCCTCCACCCCCCCCGCCCCGCGCCATGTGAGGAGGACCCTGGTATGAGCTGGAGAGGAAGGGGACGTGTCGTATGGAGATTCTGTGACATCCATGTCCTCTAACTGAGTAAAAAACAATGTTCAGTGAAGGGCAATTCGCACTTTAACCACTCTGTCTGTTCTCACAATTTTCTCCCTCCCAAAACAACAAATATCTCATTGCAGAGCGATACAGACACAAAAATATTCAGAGACACATGTGAACACGCTAATATATTTACACTCACAGTAATTACACGGAGATAGAACCGCACACAAGTAGTGGCATACGGAGACATAGACAGTCGCACACAAATAGGCACAAGCACAAGTAAAACGCACAGGCTAATACACAGATAAACCAATGTCAGCACATAAATACACAAACACACAGATACGTAAACAAACACAAACAAGTACACATATGGAAACGCAGAGACACAGATGCTAGTGCTTATAAGACAGAGATATATAGGTTTTTGATGAATAAGCATGTCAAGAGTTACAGAGAGTAGTCAGGAGAATGATGTTGAGAAACCTCTAAGCCTGTATTAAATGGCATTCAGAGTCGATTGGCCGAATGGCCTAATTCTGCGTTTTTAATGTTCGTGTGGTGTCATGCTATCAGTTATTCTCTTCCTGGGATAGGAGCAGAGAATGAGTTTACTACATATTTGATTGAAAAGAGTCACTGGTCCTATTGGACAGGTTTAGGGGGCTGAATGGTTTATGTCTATGCCTAATTATTCTATCCTTGTGTTTCAAAAGAGGCGGCGATTTCATGTTAGGTTACCACAGTTTAATATAACTGGTCCCACACTGAAATAAGGTCGCCCCTTTCACTTTAGTGTTGTATTATCTGTAGTTTCCTCATCCTCAGGGAACAGTGAAGACTCGGTTTTTGTAGATATTCAAGACTGAGCTTGACTGATCTTTGCTGGACAGGAGAGTCAATACTTATTGCGAACACACAGGAGATAGATGGTCAAACACAATCAGATCAGCCATGATCATTCTGACTGGTGGCACCGAATAGCCAACTGCAGCCCCTACCCACGTGTTGTTTCCTCAATCCACCCTCGATGCTGTTCCAGGGATATACTGCTGCCACTACCCCATGTATTGTGCCCTCCATCCACCCGTCGAAGCTGGGACAGAGATAGGGGACCACCTCATTCAGCCAGTCTTTATCGTTACCATGAGACTGGAGGAGACCATTCTGCCTCTTTAACGAGTTACAGACAAAAATGAAACGAATCATTTTAGCTCATTGAGTACATTTTACTGCACAGCAGCCCATTTAAACTGCCTGAACTGCTACACAGGAAGCGGTTGCTAACAGTCAATAGAGAGAAGATGTAAATGCTTATTTTCAAATTACAAAGCTGAAACTGGTGGAGTGCCTCAGAGTTCACTGTGGAATCATCAACGATCAATATCTGTATCAAAGATCTGGAGGTAGGGACTGCATATAACAATGCCCAATTAGCTTAAACACCAAGCTGGTCATCCAGTATGTTACCAAATGGAAGTCGTGTGTCATCAATGTGATAAAGGCAAAGGGAAGTTAGTGAGCAAACCTTCAGCAGATATAGCATAATGTGAGTTGTCAATTTTGGATGGAAGGATAAAACAATGTTAAACAATTTAAGTGTAGAGAGAATAGAGAACTCTGTGATACAGACGGTATTCATGATCCTGGTACATGAATCATATGTAGTTAGTCTGCACTTGCAGTAAGTGATTTGAAGCTAAGTGGAATGATTGTGTTTCTGTCAAAGGGTACTAGATTTAATCAGGAATGTTTTACTACATCTGTACCGGTAAAAGTCAGAAGTGCAGATGCTGGAGATCAGAGTCGAACAGTGTGAGGCTGGATAAGCATAGTCAATCAGGCAGCATCCGAGGAGCGGAAGAATTGGCGTCACGGATATAAGTCCTTCATCAGTAATGTGCCATAAATATCGAGTCTCCTGTTCATTGGGTGCTGCCTGACCTGTTGTTATTTTCCAGAATCACATTTTTCGAGTCTACATCTGCACGGGCATTGCTGAGACCACATATGACATTTTATATGCGGTTTTTATCCCTTAACCTAAAAACAAGATAATTGTTTTAGAAGCTTATCAACAATGTTTTGTTAAATTTTTCCTGGAGTGAAGGCCTTTTGTTCTGAAACGTTATCAGTTTTGGTCTTAGATGAGAAATCTTTTTGAAGCATACACAATATTGAGAAAAATCAGCTGGATACATATGTTCTCTTCTCAGGGACACTAAAAATATGGAATAAATGTTAAGAATCAAATGTATTGATTTTCGCACAGATATTTTGAAGACATCAAACGGTTTTCAAAAATTAAGCATATGCATACCTACGTATCATCAAATTATAAAGCAGGAATTTTCTTTTTTTGCTAACGAAAGGCACAGTGTATAACAACAGCAATGATGCACTTACATATCGTTCATTATCATCCATTCCAGAGAATGTCCACAACGAGCGCACACGGTCCAGTTTGGTGTTCAGTTGACATGATTGCTTGTTGCAACACAGAGAGGGGGAACAATGTTCCCTGCCGGAGAATCAGCAACTGATTGATCCCTCTATCTTCTTTTGTTCCACCTGACAACAGTAAATCCCTGACTCACTGCTACCTGATGTGTCGTGGAGAATTCCTGATGAAAGATTCGTTGGAATCTCCCTACCATCTGAAACAAAAGTAATTCAGCTAACTCCAACTATTCTGGGGAGAAATCGCATTGCAAGCAGCATGCCTGAGCAGAATGGGCGGCACAGTGGATCAGTGGTTAGCACTGCTGCCTCACAGCACCAGGGTACCAGGTTTGATTCCAGCCTCGGGCGACTGCCTGTGTGGAGTTTGCATATTCTACTGGTGTCTGCGTTGGTTTCCTCCAAGTGCTCGGATTTCCTCCCACAGGTCCAAAAATGTGCAGGTCAGGTGAATTAGCCAGGCTAAATTGCCCATAGTGATAGGTGCATTAGCCAGAGGGAAATGGGACTGGTTGGGTTACTTTCCGGAGGGTCGGTGTGGACTTGTTGGGCCGAAGGGCCTCTTTCTACACTGTAGTGAATCTAATCTAATAACTTCAGAGGACAGAATGACATTTGGGGCTGTCTATCATCCATCCATTTGTTATGAGTTCAACTATTGTGACACTCTGGAAAACTTTCATTTTTCTATTTTGTCTTGAGATGTGAGTGTTTGTGTGTGTGTGTGTGTGTGTGTGTGTGTGTGTGTGTGTGTGTGTGTGTGTGTGTGTGTTTGACATTTTTCTAGACGATGAGCCAGGCTGACATTTATATCATTACCCATATCACAAACTTTGAAATTTGTTGTAAACAGTGGAGCAGTCTGACTACAAAAGGTAATACTGACACTGCAACATTGATTGGACCACGAATGACATATTCTAAAAGGGCTGTTCAAGTGGGAGTACCCTTCCCCAGAGGTTTGTGGTGCCTGGATGTTTACATTTATTCAAAGTTGTTTCTGTTAAATATTTGAGAGACAAGTGAATATAGGAAAATGGTGCACGTACAGACGAAGTACTGCTGAGACCACAATCAGATCAGCTACGATCTTAGTGCGAGACAGAGCAAAGACAAAGTGCCTAATGGCCCACTCCCACTCCTCAGTCCGATGTTCCTATATTCCATTCAGCCCCTCATAGCTCCTGCACAGTTGTAGATGCAGGCCACTCGCTCGAAATACCTAATCCACTGTAAGACGGGATCTTCTTCTGTCCCTCACATTTGTCACACACAGTTTGGCGTGGGTTGAAAAATGTTTATTCAAAACCCAGGCTGGACTCAAAAGACGCCTCTGATCTATTGAAAGAGTGTCTCCTCTCTGCAACTTGTGCTTCGCTTGGTTGTCATGGTGCAGACCCAGATTCACTGTGAATACAGTCCCCGTACCTCACTCAGAGATGACTCATAAAATGCTTTGCTCTCTCTGACTGCAATGTCCAATAACGGAATGCTCAGGAAAATTGCAACCATTAACTTTCTAATTACAGAATATGAGAACATACGGATCAGGATCAGATGGTAATTCGGATGGTTAGGCCTGCCGTGCCATTGTATAAGATTATGGATGATCCACTGTTGTTATCAACTCTGCTTTATTTTCCGATTCTTCACATCCCTAAATTCTATGGCAGGTCAAAAACCCACCTCCCTCATCTGTAAATACTTTCAGTGATATAGCTCCTGGAACTCTCTTGACCAGATAATTTCTGACATTCACTATTCTCTGTGAGAAGGTTACACTCCCCAAACATACACAATAACCTATTTGTATGTTCAAAAGAGGTGAACACAGCAGCTCATGTAAGAGTGACCGATCCTTATATCAAGGCCGGAGTTGCTCCGGCTGGTATCAAGAAACGTTGACGAAATTAAATTTAATAGGAATCAGCCACAATCTCTCTTCTGGGGGGTCAGAAGACAATGGATCAGAATCTGAGAACATTTGACTGGAATGTTCCATCAATGAACAGGATTTTATCCAAGGGTTTTTTACTACCTTTCTCAGCCTTGGATATCATTAACATCACGGATCGAAGATATCCTTTGGATTACTCAAGGTGGTTACTATCCCATCCTCGCTATAGTTTGTGTTCTAGTAAGTCATTCTCTTTGTGTATTAAACCATTCAGCTCAATCCAGTCTGCTCAAACATCAGTCAAAGCTGATAAATTTCTCAAACCCATTCTCCCCGTAACCTTTGATCCTCTTTTCAGTCTAAAACCTATCCTACGCAGTCTTAAATATACTCAATGACTTGGCCTCCACAGCCTTCTGAGGCACTGAATTCCATAGACTCACAATGCTCTGTCTGAAGAAGTTATTCGTTATCTCGGTTCTAAAAGGTCTTCGCTGTGGTCTATGGCTGTGCCTCGGATCCTAGTCTTACCTAAGAATGGACACATTTTCCAAAAATCCACTCTGTCCAGGTCATTCGAGTATCGAACCAGGCCCTCAAACGTTCATCGTATGTTAAGCTTTTCATTCCTGGGACCAATCCAGTGAATCTCCTCTGAACACGCTCCAGGAACAGTACACATCTGCTGGGATATAGGACCCAAATCTAAATGTGGCCTGACCAGAGCGTTTTAGTACCTTGTAAGTACTCCCCGCTTTTAACTTCAATTCCTCTCGAAATAAATCCCTTCATTGTATTTACCTTCTTAACTACTGACTCAACTTGCAAGTTTACCGTGAGAGAAGCCTGGACTAGGATTCCCAAGACTCTTCGCATTTCAGACTTCTGAATTTTCTCCCCATTTAAAAAATAGCCCGTGCCACTATTCTTCATACCAAAGTGCATGACCTCATACTGGCGCATGTTTTACTCCATCTGCCACTGCTTTGCCCATCTCCTAACCTGTACAAGTCCTTCTGCAGCTTCTTTGCCTCCTGCGTGCTAACTGTCCCTCTAGATATCTTCATAATGTCTGCACACTTAGCCAGAATGGACTCCGTTCCATATCTAGATCATTAAGGCACAATGTGAAAAGTTGTCCGAACACTGAGTCTTACAGAATACACTTTGCCACCGTTTGCCATCCTGGGAAGGACCATTTTATCCACACTACCTGCTTTTTGCCAAACAGCAAAACTTAAATCCATGCTAGCACTTTGCCTCTGTCACCATGGGCCCTTATCTTAATCAATAGTCTTGTGTGGCACTCGCCAAAAGCCTTCTTGTGGTCCGGGTAAGGATATCCTTTGGCACTCCTGGGTCGAAGCTGATTGTTACTTTCTCAAAAGGTTTAAGCAGATGCGTCAGGCATGACCTCCCTTTGATGATACCATGCTGACTTTGCCCTATGTTTCTGTACACCTCCAAATATTCAAAAATATTATCCTTCGCGATCGGTTCCAGGATCTTACCCACGACTGAGGTTAGGCTGTTTGGTCTGTAATTTTCCGTCTTCCGCCTTATTCCCTTTGTAAACAGGGATTGAACATGAGCGTTATTCCAGTCCTCTGGGACATTCCCTAATTCTAATGATTCCGGAAAGATCACCACTAACGCCTCCACTACCGCTGAGCTTTCTCTCATTGAACTCTGTGGTAAAGTCATTCTGGTCCAGGTGATTTATCCATCTTCAGCCCATTTAGCTTTTCTACCCTCTTTGCCTTGGCGATGGGTGACATACTGAGCTTTGCCTCTTCATATTCTTGAACTATTGGGAAATTATTCGTGTCCTCGGCCATTTCTTTGTTCCCCACTACTGTCTGTCCTGTGCCATTTTACAGCAGCCCAATGTCCACTTTTGTCTCGCCTTTGCCTTTTTTATATCTAAAGAAAATCTTCCAACTTTCCTTGATTTAACTGGCAAGCATATCCTCAAATTTAATCTCCTCCCTCCATATTTATTATTTTGTTGTCCTCTGTTGGTCTTTGTGAGCTTCCAAGTCGTCTGGTTTTCCTGTGCCCTTCGTCACATTATACGCTTGCTCTTCTGTCCCTGACTTTCTACACAAACACCTGTTGAAGGAGCCGCACTCTGAAAGCTAGTATGCTTCCAATTAAACCTGATGGACTATAACCTGGTGTTGTGTGATTTGTAACCTAACTATTCATAGTTGCTTCATCCTCCCCTACACCATCCTTCTTTTTTCTCGGGAAGAATCTCTGTTGTGTCTCCTGAACTACTCGCAGATACTCCTGCCATTGTTGTTCTACTGCTTTTCATGTTAGCCCCATCCCAGGGAATTCTACCAACCTCCTCCCTCATGCCCCTGTAGTTGACTTCATACAGCTGAAATACCATTACCTATCATTCTATCTTTTCCCTCTTAAATTGCAGAATAAAATCAATCATATTATGATTACTGCTTCCTTCGTGTTCCTTCGTTTAAGTTCTCTAAAACAGTGTGCCTCATTGCACAACACTAAATCCAGTATTGTCCTGTTCCTGATTGGGCTCCACCACAAGCTGCTCCAAAAAGCACTATCGAAGAGATTGCACAAATTATTTCTCCTGCAAACTACTAACAACCTGATCTTCCCAGTCCACCCGTGTATTGAAATCTCCATGACCACTGTATTTTGCCTTTTCTATGCATCTTTTCTATCTCCTGGTGTATATATACAGGTCCTGTCTACTCTTTCGAGTCCTGAACATAACGACATGTAGAACATAGAATATAGAACATTACAGTACAGAACAGGCCGTTCAACCCACGATCTTGTGCCAACCATTGATCCTCATGCATGCACCCTCAAATTTCTGTGACCATATGCATGTCCATCAGTCCTTAAATGTCTCTAATGACCTTGGTTCAAAAACTGCTGCTGGCAACGCATTCCATGCTCTCACAACTCTCTGTGTAAAGAACCGGCCTCTGACATCCCCTCTATACTTTCCTCCAACCAGCTTAAAACTATGACCCCTCGTGTTAGCCATTTCTGCCCTGGGAAATAGTCTCTCACTTCTGACTCTATCTATGCCTCTCATTATCTTGTATATCTCAATTAGATCCCCTCTCCTCCTCCTTTTCTCCAATGAAAAAAGTCCGAGCTCAGTCAACCTCTCTTCATAAGATAAGCCCTCCAGTCCAGGCAGCATCCTGGTAAACCTCCTCTGAACCCGCTCCAAAGCATCCACATCTTTCCTGTAACAGGGCGACCAGAACTGGATGCAATATTCCAAGTGCGGTCTAACCAAAGTTTTATAGAGCTGCAACAAGATCTCACGATTCTTAAACTCAATCCCCCTGTTAATGAAAGCCAAAACACCATATGATTTCGTAACAACCCTGTCCACTTGGGTGGCCATTTAAAGGGATCTATGTACCTGCACACCAAGATCCCTCAGTTCCTCCACACTGCCAAGAATCCTATACTTTATCCTGTATTCAGCTTTCAAATTCAACCTTCCAAAATGCATCACATCGCATTTATCCAGGTTGAACTCCATCTGCCACCTCTCAACCCATCTCTGCATCCTGTCAATGTCCCACTGCCGCCTAAAACAGCCGTCTATACTGTCATCGACACCTCCAACCTATGTGCTGTCTGCAATCTTGCTGACCCATCCTTCAATCCTCTCATCCAAGTCATTAATAATAATTACAAACAGTAGAGGCCCGAGGACAGAGCCCTGTGGAACACCACTCACCACTGACTTCCGGGCAGAATATTTTCCTTCTACTACCACTCGCTGTCTTCTGTTGGCCAGACAATTCTATATCCAGACAGCTAAGTTCACCTGTATCCCATCATCCTGACCTTCTGAATGAGCCTACCATGGGGAACCTTATCAAATGCCTTGCTGAAGTCCATATACACCACATCCACTGCTCAACCCTCATCAACTTTTCTATTCACATCCTCAAAGAACTCGATAAGATTCGTGAGGCATGACCTTCCCCACACAAAACCATGTTGACTGCATTTAATCAAGCCATGCTCTTCCAGATGGTCATAAATCCTAACCCTCAGAATCCTTTCTAACACCTTGCAGACGACAGACGTGAGACTTACTGGTCAGTAATTGTCGGGGATTTCCCTATTTCCTTCCTTGAAGAGAGAAATTACATTTGCCTCTCTCCAGTCCTCAGGTACGACTCAGTGGAGAGTGAGAATGCAAAGATCTTCGCAAGTGGCGAAGCAATCGAATTTCTCATTTCCCAAAGCAGCCAAGGGCAAATCTGGTCCGGGCCTGACGACTTATCAATCTTAATGTTTGACAAAATTTTCAGAACATCAGCTTCCTCAATCTCTATCCATTCCAGAATGCATACCTGCTCTTCAAAGGTTTCATTAAACATCTATATTTCTTTTTTCAACCTTTGGGGATACTCAATTCTATCCACACCGATTTTGTGCCATCTGACCCTCCTTTATGTCATACAGTCACAGAGCTATACAGTCCGAGAGATGAACAAAATGGCAACAGATCCTTCGGTCCAACTCGTCTATGCCAATCAGATTACCCAACCTAATCTTGTCCCATTTGCCAGCACTCGGCCTATATCCTTTTTACGCCTCCTCTTTGCATACCCATCCAGATGCCTTTTAAATGTTGGAATGGGGCTAGTGTCCACCACTTCCTCCCACAGTTGTTTCCATATACATGCACCACCCTGTGAATGATAAAAAAAACTTGCTGTTTTGGGAACTTTTAAATCTTTTCCTTCTCAACCTAAACCTATGCCCTCTAGTTCTCCCCCACCCCAGGGAAAATAATTTGTCTATTTCTCCCATGCATGACCCTTGTAATTTTTTAAATTTCTCTAAGGTCACCCCTCAGCCTCTGAAGCTCCAGGGCAAACAACCCCAGCCTATTCAACTTCAGCATATAGCTCAAATAGTCCAATCCTTGTAAATTTTTCAGAATACTTTCAAGTTTCACAGCATTCTTCCGATAGCAAGGAGACCAGGATTCTTACAATTGATTTATTTTCATTCTTACTCCTCCCGACTCAACCTATCTTTTCGATAGGATACATACTCTTGAATGCATCAGCTGTCAATCCTGATTCCCTTGCAGCACGTCTCTGCCAATTTCAATCTGCGCTACAAGCTCATTTACCTTATTTCTTATACGGCATGCATGCAGATATAACACTCACAGTCCTGTATTAACTGTCCATCCTCTCAGATTCATTTGTCTGTCCAGTGTGCTTGAAGTTTGATGGTTTACATTTTCAATACACTGTGTCCTATTTGTGCCTGTGCTCGAGATTTCATTAAACTCTCTTGCGTTCTTCACTCTTACCTCCTCTTTGAATTCAAGTTTTCTAATTTCCCCTATAACTGAAATCCCACTCAAACCTAAAGATTAATTGAAAGATCTGACCGCAGCCCTCATTACGTGATTTGTTAGGACTCTGGTCCCAGCATTGTTCAGATGAAGACCATACCATCAGAACAAGTCCCTTCTTCCCCAGTAATACAATATGCATATGCAACACGAAATACAGGGACAAAATGGCTTGTTGTACATTCCAAAATATGGAAAGCACAAACAGATAAGATTGGTAAAATACACTCATGACCTTGAGCTGTATAAATTCGAATGTGAATTACAAAACCATGGAAGTGCTGTGCAAACGTTAACAATCATTATTCGGCCCACAGCTGAGATGCTGATTTCCCCTTTGTCAGTGATCTCCCTCACTGAGACTCTCTGGTCCAATCCCACACACAGTATTTCGGGGGCTTATCAGTTCCTGCTGCTGTTCACCCAGTCTATTTAAATTAATCCACTTTCTCCCTGGAACCAATCAATTGTCCTATTGGATTCCGTTTAACTGTCAGAAACCCAGCTCTGTGATGTTTTTGGAGATAAATGATCTGGGATGACAGCTAGTATCAGCACAGTGCTCACAGTGGCAACAGGCAAACAGCTTGCAGTCCAGGGGAATATCTAAATAAAATTTCCATCTTCTGTCTATTTTCCTCATGCTGACTCCTGATCTACCCAGGTTCACTTTCTTCTAACACTCGTTTCTCCCACTCAGTCAGTCGCTCCTCTTTCTATCCACTCTGTTGACCTCCCTTCACATACTTTCTTTCTATTTCATTCTCTCTCTCTCTCTCTCTCTCTGTATCTACAATAACTCTCTCTGCCTTCAGATAGTGCAGTTGGAGAGCTTGTGGATGGACAATGGGCTGAATTGCCTCCGTCTGTGCTGTATTATTTCTGAGGTTCTCTGACCCACAATAAAGACTTTCAGTGCCTGGAGGAACAAGCTGGTCCTGCGAAGGACACAGTACACAATCATCCATTATCTCTTCCTGTTTTCTGACAGGCAATATCCTCTAAATATCTGTTCAACAAAATAGATTGACATTCGAGCAGTTGGGAGGACATTCGCAAGACGATATTGAAATCAGGATTTAATAAACAGTTCCGCCATGCAAAATGTGGATTTGCCTGATAGCAGCTCCTCCCAATTAACAGCCCCTCGCTTCTGCCTGATGTGGATTTGCCTTCCAACAATTTATTAACTTCCACAAGATCCTGAACTTATTCCATGATCGTAGCTATCTCAAACCTGAGGTCATTTTGATCACTGTTTCTAAAATGATCTTCTACTGAATGGTCAGTCACGTGGGCATGCTCATTTTCTACTACGAGGTCCAGTATAGCCCATGCTGTAGTTGGACTATCCACATACGGCTGCAAATAACTTTCTTGGATGCGCTTAAGAAATTCTACCCCGTCTAAGCCACTTGCTGTAAAGGATTCCCAGTCAATATTGGGGATGTTAAAGTCCCTCACTAGGACAACTCACGTTTCCACAATCGGCCGACATGTTTGTTCCTCAATTTCTCGGTGACTGTTGGAGGGACTACAGTACAATCCTAACACATGCATCCCTCATATCTTGAGCTATCTCCATGTTGCCTCAGTAGATGAGCTTTCCAATACGTCCTAAGTGCAGATGTAACAAACTTCCTGATTAGTAATGCAACTTCTCCCCCTCTTTTAGCTTCCCCTCTATATCATCTAAAACAACAAAACCCTGAAAAGTTGATCAGCCAGTCCTGTCTCTTTCTCAACAAAGTCCCTATGATGTTTGCAACATCGTAGTCCCATGTAGGGATTCAGTCTCTAAATTCAACTGTTTGCCCATAATAATCCTTGCATTGAAATAAATACACTTCCACCAACCACATCAGATACACATCCTGACATTTGGTTTGAGTTTCCCTGAAGGACTTTCTGCTGCTATTTTCTGGCGACAAGAGATTACAAAAGACTATCAATAAAGCAGAAGATATTGTAGACAGACAATTCCAGTTTCCTCCTTTGTCACATCAAGCTGTACCTTGCCTTACACATGGTCTGATTTCGACAGAGTGCTGATTAATTATTTCACTTTAAACTACTGTTTCCAGCTACTCACTGCATATTCAACAAGTATTTCTGGACCCCCTGGATTGATTGCTCTCTTGTCCCTCTCTCACGAATTCTTGGTAATATTTAAGTTGAAGTTATACGTACTCATACAATCTCCAAGTACTGCCTTGCCAGAATCCTCACATGAAACTAATAACACTTCAGGTTGCCAGTCCCATTGTGTTCAGTGTCCTCTGCTTCTTTGTTGTTGGTCTTAGATGCACTGGTTTTAGTCTCCAATTCCTCCTCAGTCACTGTATTGTGGACCGACTGCTCTGGTTGCCACTCCACAGTGTCACAGTAGTTTAAACTCTCCGGAGTGTCAATACCAAACCTGCTTACCAGGACATTGCAGCCAGTACAGGTCCATTCCGTCCTTCTTGTGTATATCCTACCGACCCGGGAATCCCAATGATCCACATATCGGAAATTGCCGCCTGTTCAGGTCCATCCCGTGCTTCTTGTGTATATCCTACTGACCCAGGAAACCCAAAGACCCACACATCAAAGATTGCTGCTAGTTCAGGTCCATCCCGTCCTCCTTGGCTATATCCTATGAATTGGCAATCCCAATCATCCACATATCAGAAGTGCTACCAGCTTTTTGGCCATGTATTTAACTGTACTACCTTCCTATTCTTAATCTCACTCGCACGTGACATATTCTAGCGTCTCCAAAATTCAAATATCCTTTCAGCACAACTCCAGCAAGGCCTTTTCTTTAAAGTGGATAACGTGATTATAAAAACGTAAGTGTGACCTCATTAACCAGGAAGGTGGAGCCCACTGACTCAGTCCAATGACCACAGGATCTGATATCTATCACCTCCACCAAACCTGTTTGACAAGGTAGACATATGGACCATTTATTTGCAGATTGACGAGGATAAACAGAAGACTACAAAATGACAGAGCAGATGGATGTCATTCAGCCTGTTTACTCTGATTTGCTATTAATTTGGATTTTAATTATTCTGTTCCTTTCAATGGCAGGGTCTTTACCCCAGCATCCCCAGCGGGTATGAGAGTGCCAAGTGTCATTGGGTGCACAGTCCTGTGAAGGGAGTATCTAGTGCCAGGCGATGGGGTGTGGGGAGTCCCAGGTTTGGCAAAGGAAAGGCTGCATGCAGTGAGGATGGACTGAGGAACTGAAAGAGATGGAATGGGTATCCAGGGACACTGCATTCAGCAAGATTCCTAAACACCCAGGGAACACGAGAATCATGGCTGCTTTTACAAAAGCTGCCACATTTACTGCATTTCTCCATGAAATATATGAAAATATACTGTAGATTGTAGAAATCCGAAGCAAATACAGAGACATCCTGTGGAGAGAGAAAGGAGGTAATGCTCCCAATGCAGACATGGGAAGAATGTACAATGTACACACAGACATATTCCAGAGATTGGAATTGAACCCGAGTCCCTATCACTGTGAGGCAGCATTGCTGTGCACAGAACTCTGGGTTGTTGCCGGTGCCACATGACAGTGAGACAAGGAACAGGGAGAGAGTGCAGTTGAACACGTGGCTGCAAGGATAGTGTATGAGAGAGGGCTTCAGGTATTTGGACAATTGGATTGCATTCTGGGGAAGGTGGGACCTGTACAATCAGGATGGGTTGCACCTGAACCAGAAGAGTACCAATATCCTGGCAGGTAGGTTTGCTAGCACTCTTCTGGAGGGGTGGGGGGTTTACATTTATTTGGCAGGGGGATGGGATCCGGACTTGTCGTCCAGAAAGTAGGTTAGCTGTTTTTCAGGATGTCCAAGAATGTAGGGAGGCTGTGGAGAAGGTAGCACTGACAGGGAATACTTGCGGATACAGAGATGGGCTCAAGTGTGTATACTTCAACACAAGGAATATCAGAAATAAGGTGGGTGAACTTAAGGCGTGGATCGGTACTTGGGACTACACTGTTGTGGCCATTACGGAAACATGGATAGAAGAGGGACAGGAATGGTTGTTGGAGGTTCCTGGTTACAGATGTTTCAGTAAGATTAGGGATGGTGGTAAAAAAGGAGGGGGTGTGGCGTTGCTATTTAGAAATGGTATAACGGCTGCAGAGAGGCAGTTCGAGGGGGATCTGCCTTTGGAGGTAGTATGGGCTGAAGTCAGAAATAGGAAAGGAGCAGTCACCATGTTGGGTGTTTACTATAGCCCCCCCCCCCCCCACCCCACCGCCCCCACACCCCACTAGCAACAGGGATGTGGAGAAACAGATTGGGAAACAGATTTTGGAAAGGTGCAGAAGCCACAGGGTAGTAGTCATGGGCGATTTCAATTTCCCAAATATTGATTGGAAGCTCTTTAGATCAAGTAGATTGGATGGGGCGGTGTTTGTGCAGTGTGTCCAGGAAGCATTTTCTAACTCAATATGTAGATTGTTCGACCATAGGGGAGGCCATATTGGATTGGTAACGAACCGGGACAAGTGATGGGCTTGTTAGTGGGTGAGCATTTTGGTGAAGGTGACCACAATTCTGTGACTTTCACCTTGGTTATGGAGAGAGGTAGGTGCGTGCAACAGGGTAGGTTTTACAACTGGGGGAAGGGTAAATATGATGCTGCAAGACAGGATCTGAGGAGTATAAGTTGGGAACATAGGCTGTCAGGAAAGGATGTCGTTGAAATGTAGAACTTTTTCAAGGAACAGATACGACGTGTCCTTGATATGTATGTACCTGTCAGGCAGGAAAGAGATGGTCGGGTGAAGGAACCTTGGTTGATGAGGGAGGTTGAATGTCTAGTAAATAGGAAGAAGGAGGCTTATAGAAGGATGAGGAAACAAGGTTCAGACAGAGCGCTGGAGGGATATCGGATAGCCAGGAGGAAGCTGAAGAAAGGGATTAGGAGAGCTAAGAGAGGGCATGAAAAATCTTTGGCAGGTACGATCAAGGATAACCCCAAGACCTTTTATGCGTATGTGAGAAACATGAGAATGACAAGAACGAGGGTAGGTCCGATCAAGGACAGTAGTGGGAGACTGTGTATTGAGTTGGAAGAGATAGGAGAGGTCTTGAATGAGTATTTTCCTTCAGTATTTACAAATGAGAGGGACCGCATTGTTGAAGAGGAGAGTATGAAACGGATTGGTAAGCTAGAGGAGATATTTGTCAGGAAAGAAGGTGTGTTGGGCATTTTGAAAAACTTGAGGATAGACAAGTCCCCCGGGCCTGACGAGATATATCCTCGGATTATGTGGGAAGCAAGAGAGGAAATTGAAGAGCCGTTGGCAATGATCTTTTCGTCTTCACTGTCAACGGGGAGGTACCAGGGGACTGGAGAGTGACGAATGTTGTGCCCCTGTTCAAAAAAGGGAAGAGGGATAACCCCAGGAATTACAGGCCAGTTAGTCTTACTTCGGTGGTAGGCAAAGTAAAGGAAAGGGTACTGAGGCATAGGATTTATGACTATCTGGAAAGACACTGCTTGATTAGGGACAGTCAGAACGGATTTGGGAGGGGTAGGTCTTGCTTTACAAGTCTTATTGAATTCGTTGAGAAGGTGACCAAACATGTGGATCAGGGTAGAACAGTGGATGCAGTGTACATGGATTTTATTAAGGCATTTGATAAGGTGCCCCTTGGTAGGCTTATGTGGAAAGTCAGGAGACATGGGATAGTGGGAAATTTGGCTAGTTGGATAGAGAACTGGCTCACCGGTCGAAGTCAGAGAGTGGTGGTAGATTGTAAATATTCAGCCGGGAGCCCAGTTATAAGTAGAGTTCCGCAGGGATCGGTTCTGGGTCCTCTGCTGTTTGTAATTTTTATTAATGACTTGGAAGAGGGAGTCGATGGGTGGGTCAGTAAATTTGCAGACGATACGAAGATTGGTGGAGTTGTGGATAGTGAGGAGAGCTGTTGTCGGCTGCAAAGGGACTTAGATATGATGCAGAGCTGGGCTAAGGAGTGGCAGATGGATTTCAACCCTGTCAAGTGTGAGGTTATCCATTTTGGAAGGACAAATAAGAATGCGGAATACAGGGTTAACGGTAGGGTTCTTAGTAAGGTGCAGGAGCAGAGGGATCTTGGGGTCTATGATCATAGCTCTTTGAAAGTTGCCACTCAGGTGGATAGAGTTTGTAAGAAGGCCGAGGGTGTATTAGCGTTCATTAGCAGAGGGATTGAATTAAAGAGTTGTGAGGTGATGTTTCAGCTGTACAGGACCTTGGGAAGGCCACATTAGAGCACTGTGTGCAGTTCTGGTCGCCTCACTTTAAGACAGATGTGGAAGCTTTGGAGAGGGTGCATAGGAGTTTAGCCAGGATGTTGCCTGGAATGGAGAATAGGTCGTATGAGGATAGGTGGAGAGTGCTAGGCCTTTTCTCATTGGAACGGCGAAGGATGAGGGGTGACTTGATAGAGATTTATAAGATGATCAGGGGAATAGATAGAGTAGACAGTCAGAGACTTTTTCCACGGGTACAACAGAGTGTTACAAGGGGACATAAGTTTAAGGTGAAAGGTGGAAGGTATAGGGGGGATGTCAGGGGTAGGTTCTTTACCCAGAGAGTGGTGGGGGAATGGAATGCGCTGCCTGTGGGAGTGGCAGAGTCAGAATCATTGGTGACCTTTAAGCAGCAATTGCATAGATACATGGAGAGGTGCTTAAGCTAGGACAAATTTTCGTCACAACATCGT